>NC_139222.1:29177278-29446452 GCF_055691185.1 Crinia signifera
AAATTTTTTCTAAATTAGGGACAACACGGACACCGTAATGCCGATTACATATCACACACCCATTACATAGTATACCACATGCCCATTGCATGTTATACCAAACACCATAATGCCCATTACACCAAACACTGTAATGCCCATTACACATTATACTAAACACCATAATGCCCATTACACGTTATAGCAAACACCGTAATGCCCATTACACATTATATTAAACACCATAATGCCCATTACACGGTATCCCAAACACTGTAATGCCCATTGCACATTACACCACACACCTTGATGCCCATTAAATATGTTACGCCTCACATGATGCCCATTACATCACACACATTCTAATGCCCATTACACATTATGCGATACACCATGATGCCCACACACACACATGGGGTGACAGAGCTGCATACACAGGGTGACATGGGCACACACAGTGGGACGGGGGCACACAAAGGGTGACAGATGAATAAATAATAATAGTGTTATAAAAACCAATTACTATAATCAGTATGAACATAAATATGTAACACTGCCTCAAGGTGTGACAGCAGAGGTACAAGGGGATTATTAGGACACAGCCAGCAGCCAGGTAGTGTGGGAGGGAAGGGAAGTTTGCAGCAGAAATAAAGAGCAGATGCCTGGATACAAGCAGGCACAACATGCACAGTGTACAGGCACCAGAGAAAGCGCCCGAGGTGAGATGCCTACCTGCCCCAGGATCAGTAAGCCAACTCTGCCGCTTGCACTCAAAGAGCCCAGTGAAGTAGTCGTAGATACTGGCACTGCAGTGCGGAGCGGGGGTTCAGCCTCGCACATGGGCAGGAGGAGGAGCAGGGCAGGCACAATTACAGCGTACTAGCAGCCAGATGGAGCACAGCTCCGCCCCCAAGATGATGGGCAGGAAGCACCCAACCACTGCCAGACTCCGCTGGGACAACGCGAGGTCAGGTGACCCCATGAGACGGAGGCGCGTCACAGTGCTTGCCCAGCGCCCAGGTGAGAGGGGAGGGGCGGAGAGTCGCAGCAGCCCAGGCCAGCGGGGGGACAGAAGAAGAGGAGGCGGCTTGGGCGGCACGATCGCTGCGGCAGCAAGGTAATGACATGTCCTCTGCCGCCGTGCCCACTGCCTCCTCCTCCGCGGCGGCTGTAGTGATACCCGCCACCAGTTCCCGGACATTGAATAGTCCGGGAACGACACCCGTCCGGACTCCGGACACCCGGTCTAATTACCGGACTGTCCGGAGTAATCCCGGACGGGTGGTAACCCTAGCCATATGTGTACTAATACCCTTTTACACCGGAGCCGCAAGGGTTATTGACGCTACAGTCCGGCCCAGGGCTTGATGTAAAAGCGCAAACAAAATAAAATAACCCGGGTCCTGTTACCCGGTGTCCGGCCCGGCAAATGTTCAGGGTCGGACACAGGGCTTCCCCGGAGTCAGGGGCCGTGTAAATGGGTGACCCGGGTCATCCGACCCAGGGACCCGTTCCTTCAATCAGGGAGCCCCAACCTTTCGGACCACAGCGCCCTGAGGTCAGTCTGGAGGTTGGGCAGGGACTGCGTACAGCCTCCGCTGCTGTCTGCGGTACTATGCAAACAGCAGCAGAGGTGAATGGATGCCTGTGTGCGGCATCCATTCACCTCATGGTCAGAGGCTGGGAGCGCACAGAGGCTGGGGGCAGCCCAGCAGCTTCCCGGCGCTTGGAGATGATGTCATCTCCGAGAGCTGGCTCAGGGCCCGAATTCACCGGCTTCCCCTACCCGGCATCATGCTGGTGGAACAACTGACGGGATACATCCAGGTCCAAAAACCCAGGAGGAGATGGTGTCAGATAGAAGGGGAGGAGATGGCATTAGAGAGAGTGGGAAGGAGATGGCATCAGAGAGAGAGAGGGGCAGAGACATCATCAGAGAGAGGTGAATGGAGACAACATCAGAGAAAGAGAGGAAGGAGACAGCGTTAGAGAAAAGGTAGAGAAGAGGGCATCAGAGAAAGAGGGGGAGGAGACAGCATCAGAGAGGGGGAATAGACAGCATCAGAGAGGGGGAATAGACAGCGTCAGAGAGGGGGGAGGACACAGCGTTACAAAAAGAGAGAGGGGGGAGTTAGACAGCTTCCGAAATAGAGTGGGGGTGGGCACTTGACGGTATTAGGCCACAACCCCTAAATGTCCGCGAATTGCGGGACTGCTGGAAGCTGGCCAGGAGGGTTGAGGGACCGCAGCTTCATCCTCAATGGATGTGCTGCAGCTTGCGTTGGCCGGGCCAATGTGAGGGGGCCGTGGCAAGGTGGAGCAGGTAGCGCTGAATGCTGCTGATCTTTGGTGCAGTCAGGACTGGGTACAGGGTGAGCTGCGGGCCCTAGAAACAGCTTGGACCCCATAGCAGCTGCACCCTCGATAGCTACATCACTGCTAATACTGCTAATTACCCACTTTTCCAGTCAGTCAGGAGAAAGTGCATAGTCAGATGCTTTGCATATATAATTTTCCTTTCAAAAATATGGAAAAGAAAAAGGGGGGGGGGAGACTGCGCTAGTATCCAATAATTTGCATAATTAATACTTGGATGTATCAAGTACCACTAAAATAGTTTTTTAAAACATCCCAGCTGTTTGTATAGTGTAACATAGATTATTCAACCTTTAAAGACGATTAAATAGTGGTTTCACCTTTGTCACCCAGAAAAAAAAAAAATTAAAAATAAACAATCGAAACATCACAAGTCAAATATTGCCCAATGAAAACCTTTAAAATAAGGAAAGGGGGAGGGGGAATGGGGAAGAAAATTTCACGCTTCTGATGAAACAAATGGATTTTTTTGGGGAGATCTGTATATGCAGAGTTGGTGTTCTTATTCTTGGATATCCTCACATAGGCCCTTATTCAGATCTGATCACAGTACAAATTTGTTCTCAAAATGGGCAAAACCATGTGCACTGCAGGGGGGGGGCAGATGTAACATGTGCACAGAGTTACATTTGGGTGGGGTGTGTTGAAACTGAAATATAAATTGCAGTGTCAAAATAATGCAGCCAGTATTTACCCTGCACAGAAACAAAATAACTCCCCCAAATGTAACTCTCTCTATACATGTTACATCTGCCCCACCTGCAGTGCACATGGTTTTGCCCATTTTGAGAACAAATTTGTACTGTGATCAGATCTGAATAAGGGCCATAGTGTTTGCGTGAGTGGGACGTAAGCAGTAGAGCCCCGCTGGCAGTTTTATGTTGGGGATCCGAATTCCTCCTTTGTATATTTGCCAAAAATAAATTAGGGGTTGCCTCTGGGTGATGGTGCGGCCCAGGTTAGTGTCCACTATGGTGCTGATCTTCAGAGGATTTGAGATAGGAACACTCTGCTGTGTTTCAGGATTTGTGGGTTCAGTCAGTCAGGATAAACCACCAACGCGTTTCACTCCACCAGGGAGCTTTTTCAACTTGAAATCCATTTGTTCCATCAAAAATACGGTACCGTATGGACTTATAATAACTATTTCATCAGTTCAGTCAGAAACGTGAATTTTTCTTCCCCATTCCCCCTCCCCCTTTCCTTATTTTTTTTTTTTTTTTTTTTTTTTTTTTCAAATGATTTTCTTTTATTTTTTTACCGGCTTGTTCTTACTTTACGATCCAAGTAGGAATAGTGGGACAATATAATAGTGCAGACATAGACATAAAAAGTTTTTTTCAGGTCCACCTTTTCCTGTCGACCATTTCCATGTCCAGCTTTTTTTCTTTTTTTTTTTTTTTTTTTTTTTTTTATTGAGGCATGTTATTTTACATTACATTTTATCATAATGTCAAAAGCATACATTGCAATGTTTAACACTTGCTCTATTACAATGAAAATAAAAGTACAATATTACTTTAACATTTAATCGTTTCTGAGTGATTACTATTACATTTATTTCACAATATTGGTGCAGAAATTATTTTCCAGAGTCTGGGGTGTCTAATCCCTCTCCATTTCTATCAACTTAAGTTTATTGGAGTTTTGTCACACGCAAGTTGCGTCATATACCAGGTTGTGTTCTTAAAGCTATTGTGCAATTGTTTTCTAGTGGTTATTGGAAGATTATCTATATATGGCTCCCATGAGGACAGAAAGTTCTCCACTTTTTTTTCTTTTAACAATAGCGTCTCCGTCCATTCCATTCTAAATATATGACTGACTTTGCTCAAAAATAAGGGGAATTGCGGTGGTGCGCTATCCAACCATCCTTGTAATATCGTCTTACGTCCTGCAGCACTAAGAACTAGTAACATTTTTTTAACGTGCCTAGTTGCCCGCTGTTGTGGGGGGGTGATTCCTAAAATCGCCCATTCTGGCGTAAAAGGGACGTAATTTATCAATCTAGCTTCCGTGTATCTACGTATCATGTGCCAGAAATATTGAACGAATGGGCAAGCCCAGAGGCAATGGAAAATATCTGCTTCTGTTTGGTGACATCTTGGGCATGCCGAACTATCAGTTGTCCCCAGTTGGAGTCGACGCATTGGCGAAAGGTATGTATAATGAAATGTATTTAAAAACAATTCCACATACATACTGGAGGATAGTGTCTTTCTGGAATACATCAGGGCCTTTTCCAAGTCAGTGGTTGTTAAATTAGGAAAGTGTTTTAACCAACTAGACATTCCTCCCTTCACTTTTTCATTCTCCAAAATGGGTCTTAAAAAATTATAATGAATAGATAGTGCTTTTCTACTGGGTACTTTATATGTCAGTATCGTGTCAAATGTGTTGTTCCAGTCAGATTTTGAAAAGTGGTTAATCACATGCTTTACATAAAAGCGTGCTTGGATGAACGCTAGAGGGTACGGTGTCACCATTGCAACCTCATTTGAGAGTTCTAAGTATGTGAGTGGGCGTTCGCTCTCTGTCGATACTAAATTGCGTATTGTAGATATTCCTGCCACTCTCCAAAGAGAAAAGGGGTGTGCTGCCATTCCTTCCAAAAAATTTGGGTTTTTTATTAGGGGTAAGTGCAGGGAGTAGTATGGATTTAGGCCTTCTTTTTTCCTCAGTATGTGCCATAGCCGTCTGGTGGACCATAGTAAAGGGTTCGATTTTATTGTGTCTGAGATTTCTTGGTCGTGTAAGTGTAAAAAGCTTACTAAGTCACAGTTGGTTAGGAATGTCTGTTCCAGACTGGTGTCCGTGTAAATTGTGGTTTTGTGTATCCAATCTCGTAGGTGTCTTAAGATTGCTGCTTGGTTACAAATTGTAATGTCTGGTAAGTTAATTCCCCCGTTAAATTTGGGCTGTTGTAACTTTCTTAATGCTATTCTACTTCTCCCACCCTTCCAAATAAATTGTCTTATTAGCTTATTGATTTGCAGTGTGTCGGTTTTTGTTAACAATAATGGGAGGGACTGTATTGGGTACAGTAGTCGGGGAATAGCAATCATTTTTAATAAATTAGCCCTGCCCAAATAGGACAGCGGCAGTTTTTCCCATGATTTGATGTTTTCATTAAGTACTTGTAATGCCTTACTAATATTTAATTTATAGAGATTATGTATATTTCTGGGAAGCAGGATTCCCAAATACGGGATATTTTCCCCTGTCCACTGAAATGGGAGTGTTCTGGCCCATTGTGGAATATTTCCAGTTTCTCCCAATACCATGGCTTTTGATTTGTCAAAATTAATATGCAGTCCTGACAGAGCGCCAAATTCTGAGAGAATTTGCAGTATTCGGGGTATCGATTGTTTCGCTCTGCTTACATACAATAGGATGTCGTCTGCGAAGGCTGAGATTTTTATTTCATGTGAACTGGATTTGATCCCCTGAAATACCTTATCATTGCTCAATTTTCTCAGTAGTGGGTCCAGGGAGATGTCAAAAAGCAATGGGGATAGTGGACATCCCTGCCGTGTCCCCCTTTCCAGCTGAAATTTTTCCCCTATTATGCCATTCACCATCAGTGATGCCGATGGCGTATGATATATATATTTGACTATGTCGATGAATCCCCTGTCAAACTCTCTTCTCTCCAGCACGTGAAACAAATGAGACCATAAGACTGTGTCAAATGCCCTATTTATATCTAAGCTCAGTAGTAAGCTATCTTTGTTTGTCGGGGTATTTGCCATTACCACTGCTGCTATTGCTGTACGAATAGCTTTTATTGCGTGCCTTTCTCTTACAAAGCCTACCTGGTGGTCCGTGAGTATTGAAGGAAGAATAGCTTGTAGCCTGGTTGCCATGATTTTGGTAAATAGTTTGAAGTCAACGTTAAGTAGACTAATTGGTCTGTATGAGTTCATTAACGTGGGGTCTCTATCTGGTTTGGGCAATAACATAATGTGGGCATCATTGAATGATGGAAACCTTGTGCCATTTTGCTGTATGTCCCTGTAGAGTTCTAGTAGTGTTGGGGCTAGGTGGGGTTGCAATAATTTGTAATACTCTCCCGAGAATCCATCTGGACCTGGTGATTTGCCTAGTGGGAGATTAGTGATTGCATCATTTATTTCTTCTAGAGTGATAGGGCCTGCCAGGGCCTCTCTCTGTTCTGAGGTCAATTTTGGAAGCGTGTCATCTTCCAGATAATATTCTTCGTTTTCAGGGTTAGGTATAGGCACTCGGAAAAGTGTTTTAAAATGGTTATTGAATAGTTGTAAAATTTCTTCTGACTTGGTTACAATTGTACCCTTAGTGTTGTCTTTTAATGAGGTAATAACCGTTCGGGATTTAAATGGTTTCGACAAGGAGGCCAATAATTTTCCTGCTTTGTTTCCCCATTTATAATAATTGTGTTTAATGAACTGTAAAGATTGCCTAGCCTGTGTTATTAAGTGTGTTTCTAGTATTTGTCGGGTTTGTTTGTACGTAGCCAAGGTGTCTTCTGTGGGATTAGCAGCATGTGCCTGGTATGAATCCCGTACTGCTGCTCGCAATGTGTCGTATTCTATCCTGGCCTCTCTCTTTTTTTTGGCTATATAGCTTATTACATGTCCTCTCATGACTGCTTTGGAAGTTTCCCAAAGTAAAGTTGGTCTGTCCCAAGCATCTAAATTATCATCTATGAAATTTGTCCAATGGTAAATTAAGTAGGCTTTAAAGTCTTCAGACTGTTTCAAATAGTGGGGGAATCTCCATATGCGATGTGTAGTGTGCATATTAGGATGAAGGAAGTCTATTGAAATCGGCGCGTGATCTGATACTACAATGTCATGAATATTTATAGAAGCAAGATTGTTCATTAAGCTTTCTGAGATAAATATATTGTCTATTCTTGAAAGTGTTCCGTATACCAGGGATAAATGTGTATGAGTTTTGTCAGTCGGATTTAGTAGTCTCCATGGGTCACACACTTCCAGGTTTGTTTTTAAAGATTGAAAGGCTCTAGTATAAGGTCTCTGTGACCTTTCTGATAAAGTTGATCTGTCCAGTTGCGGGTCTTCTACTGAATTAAAGTCGCCTCCAATTATAAATGGGTAATTTTGCCTGGACAGAAGTGTATGTTCTATTGTTTGTATGAAGGCTGGAGTGTTGACGTTAGGGGCATATACATTGACTAAGGTATATTTTGTATTGAATACTTCTACATCTAGAATGAGGTACCTTCCCTCAGGGTCACTCTCCTGCGATAATATTGTTATGGGTAGTCTTTTGCCGAGTAATATTGCCACTCCCCTTGCCTTTCGGTGATATGACGCCGTTGTGCAAGAACTTATCCAGCGGGCTTTTAGTTGGTTCTCCTCAGAGGAGAGCCAATGTGTCTCCTGTAGGAAGACTATATCAGGATTGTGTCTTTTGATGTGTGTAACTACTCTCTTACGTTTAATTGGTGTGTTCAGGCCCCCCACATTCCATGATAAAAGTTTTAGGGGTTTGGGTGGGGATTCTAAAACCGGTGCAGTTGTATGTGTTGTCATCATCCCACTAAGTTGTCAAAGGTTATGTTTTTGTAAAGTATCTGTCTTTGAATATTCTTTGTACCTGTAATGTGGCTATGCCTATTCTTCCCAGACTCTGGATTCCTAGTTCTATCAAACTGTACAAGAAAGCAATCTAGACAATGTGTAAACTTGGTAAATATTTCTGCATTAGTACATAAGTAGGGTATAAACATTATAAACATTTCAATCACAAGAATAATTAAACAATGCCTCCGAATCACATTTTCTACAATTTTCTCTCCCTCCAAAAAGTAAGTGGACGCCACTTTGCTTCAGTGGCGTGCACCAAAAATACCTTCAACGATTTGAAACTTAAACTAAACTCTAGTTTACAGAAGCTAAACTAAGAAGGGACCCCTGAGGGGTCATTTGCGTCAATTTTAAGCTCCACCCGGGGATGTCTCCCTTGTGTCAACATTTAGTGGGTGAGGTACGGCCTTTTCTCTGTTCTATCTATTTGGGGAACGGTGAGGAGACATTTGTGGCAGAAAGTGGTTTTTTGCTGTTTTTGGGTCAGTGAAATAGACTGGCATGCCGTTTTCGAAGACCCTTAACTTGGCCGGATACAATAGGGCGAATCGTGTGTTCTGGCTATGCAGGTGGGTGCAGATTTCAGAGAATTCTTTACGCTTCTGAGCTACTGAAGCAGAAAAGTCCTGAAATATTAGGATTTTATTGCCGCCAACTACCAATTCTCTTGCCTTTCGGTATGAGGATAGGATTTTTTCTTTGGCTCTGTAGTCCAGGAAACGGGCTATTACCGGACGTGGTCGCCTGCTATTATTTTCCCTCTCTGCTCCAATTCTATGCGCCCTTTCTATGTGTGGTAACTCAATTTCTTGTTTGACTCCCAACGCTATTAGTATGTTATTGGTGATGTATTGGGCTAAATTTCCCCCTGGTATAGATTCAGGTATTCCTATAAATCGAAGGTTATTCCTTCTTGATCTATTTTCAAGATCTTCCAATTTCTCCTGCATCTGTGTTAGTGCGTTTTCATGGGAGTCAACCCTATTGTGGCACTCATGGAATTGGTCTTCTATGTCGCTTACTCGAGATTCCACTGCCACCAGGCGAGAAGCGTGGGAATCAATTTTGGCTAACCCTGCCTCCAGTCGCATTTGAAGGTCTTCAAACCTTTTGTCAAGTAAGGGCATCATGAAATCGGCTATTTCTTTAGCCGTGAGCGGCGGAGACCGGAGCTCCTGAGAGTCTGACATCTCGGTTTCGGCCGCCCGCGGCGATGAGGGGCCTGCCTTGTTAGTATTTTTTTTTCCGGATTTGTTAGAGGTCTGCTGTTTGGTAGACATTGCTTTGTCAACGTATTTATCCATTCCCCACAGGTGTCAAGATAAAATCTCCCTCTCCCTTCCTCCTCTATTTGTTAGAGTGCAGAGTCACCTCTGTGTAGCTGATATATTGGCTGGTGTCCGGGTTTGGAGCTAAATGGATTTTTCACATTTGTGTTTTCCCGGGGTCCCCTGGGTCCCAATCCCTCAGCCTTGCATGCCTAACTCCTCCCAATTTGAATTAGCTCTATCTGCAATAGTTAAAAGTCAGCTAATTCAAGTGATGAGTATGAATAAGAATTCCCTTCCACGCAGCAATTCTTACTGTACAGCACGATTTGAAAACAAATACAATTCTTAAGGTAGTCAAAATTACTATATTATTGTGGTGTATCTGTGCGTTAACTTCGCATACAGTTTCTAAGGCACAATACTATTCTGATTAGTAAGTCTAAAGGATATCACTAGGTGGCTCCTTTCCTTATTTTAAAGGTTTTCATTGGCCAATATTTGACTTGTAATGTTGTGATGTTTATATTGTTTAGTGTAGTTTCACTCTCTGCCAGCAGATGGCAAGTTTCAGAGACACACAGACACTAGACATATATAGATGATTGGTTGAGGTTGGCAGAGCGACACTCACCCAAGCTGGGTAACAAATGCTTCGGTGCCCTACAGAGATATCGATAGTAAGTTGTAGAAAAAGCGGCACTCGCAGGCTTCATTAATTAAAAATCGTTTCATCCAATAAAATGATGTGTAATTTCCAAAATTTCAAGGTCTAACTCGGATGAGACTATCCACTTCAGTTCCATCGCCACTACACCACCATCAATTATCTGGGTGTTAAAACCAGTCGAGTACAGAACAAATGGATGGAAACAGACAACTTTTATAAGGCCACAGATAAGAACACTATCTTACACTTATTACTTGACACATCAAGAAAACATTGGCCGCTTGTTACCACTGATAAAACCTACAATGTCTTCAGAACACCTATTTGATGAACTGCCACCAACGTGGATGCAATATCAAGGACTGGTTAGTCCAGAACAATGTAGCCATACCAAGGAATACTATCTGTGGCACTTTTCTAGGCAGGAAACCGGGTGCATATAAATGCACCAACTGTATCACTTGCTGCTACATGGAGATAGGGAACTAGTTTTCCCGCCTGGCTGTTATAGCGGTGCTCTGCACCCTGCCCGATTTAAAGGGCAAAATGCGGCCTGCTCCTCTAGCAGCTCCCTGCTAAAACAGCCACCGTTTTAGAGACGGTGATGGCCAGACCCGCTCCCTTTAATGACGGTGGTGACCCGGAACCGCCCACAACAGTGATGTGGGTGGGCCCAGTCCGCCCCCCTTAAGCTGCCCCCATGCAGCATCGCCCTGCCCATTTCCTAGAAGGAACACTAGGGAACTACATATTACATCGTCATTCTGAACACAAAATCCCTGTCACGCTAGCAGTGGCACCAGCTGGAGTGTAACGGAGGCTAGGTGCCTTGATGTAAGGTTTTTGCATAAACGACAGAAGGGAGTGATGCACTTGGATAAAAGAAAACCAGTTTTAATAAAGATACTGTAATACAGGAGATAGTGGCACAAAGGTAATACTGAAGATATGCGATAACCAAAGTCAATGATATATAAAAGTTATTGTAAAGTTCGTCGTGGGTGGAGCACGAGGTTGATATCTGAAGATGGCTTGAAGTGTAGATTGGATAATAAACGTAAACTTGAATAATCGAACTGAAGAATATACTTGGAAAGATGATTGGATTGATGATTGAAGAATTGAATGAAAGATTGGAATCCGGAAGGAATAATAGCGGCCTGAATGGCTGTGACCAAGAGGGTTGTGGGTGAAGCGACCATCAGGTGAGGAAAAGGGTGATCCCCTTTGGGGGGCTAACCTTGTCCGGACCGTAGAGGCGGCAGCAGGGTCCTGCAGGTGGATGGTCGAGTACAGCAGGCAAGCAGAAGGATTCCTCTTGGAGATACCTGGCAAGCCGCAGCGCTGTCAGCAGCAGGGAGTCAGATGTCTAGGGAAGGACATAATTGTACTGACTGACTCCTAGACCTAGTCAGTCAGTATTTATCAGGAGGGCTGCACTGCAATTGGTTGGAGCTGATTGGCAGTGCAGTCCCATTGGAGAAACCAGATGGCCGCCGCCTAGGGGCGGCGACAGTTCGCAGCCTGCAGGAAGCATGTGCAGCATACTCCAGGCTGTGTGTCCAGCAAGGCTCAAACAGGCACAGAGCATCATGTAGCCTCAGAGGTAACCATAGTATGGGAGGCATAGGTAGCAGCCATGGTGGTCGTGACAGCACCCCCTCCTTTACGAGTGGCCCCAGGACACTCCTTAGGCTTAGCTGGATATTTCCTGTGGAAATTTTTTACAAGATTGGGTGCGTGTACCTCTGTGGCGTTGGTCCATGATCTCTCCTCCAGGCCATAGCCTTTCCAATCGATCAGGTACTGGAGTCTCTTGTACCTTATACGAGAGTCTAGGATGCAAGCCACTTCATATTCCACGCCCCTGTGAGTAAAGACTTTAGGAGATTTGGGGAGACTTGCATGGTATTTGTTTAGAATCAATGGTTTGAGTAAAGAGACATGAAAAGAGTTGGGAACCCTTAAATAATGCGGTAATTTTAATTTGTAGGCAACCGGGTTGATGATCTGCAGAACCGGGAAAGGACCGATGAACCGCGGTGCAAACTTAATTGAAGGAACCCGAAGGCGAAGATTCCGTGTGACAGCCATACTTTATCACCTACTTTTAAATCTGGTACTGCTCTTCTTCTTCTGTCTGCAAATTTTTTATACCTTTGAGAGGCGCTGACCAAGGATTTCCTGACCTTTCTCCAATGATGACGCAGTTGTTGGAGGGTCAAAGTTACCGCTGGCACAGATGTTGCAGGGAGCCGCTGGAAATCAGGAACCTTGGGATGGAAGCCATAGTTATTACCATACTCATTATTGTGGCCAAACTCTGCCCAAGGCAACACCTCAACCCAATCATCTTGAGAAGAGGACACATGTAAACGCAGGAATGTTTCTACATTTGATTGACTCTTTCTGTTTGGCCATTAGATTGTGGATGATAGGCTGTACTAAAGTTAAGTCGAATCTTGAGGACTTTACACAATGCTCTCCAGAATTTAGCCACAAACTGAACCCCTCGATCAGACACAATCTCTTCGGGTAGTCCATGGACTCTGAAGATCTCTTTAATAAACAAATCAGCAAGTTTGGGAGCTGAAGGTAACCCCTTCAGAGGTATGAAATGCGCCATTATCGATAACCACCCATATGGTACTATAACCATCTGAGGATGGTAGATCTGTAATAAAGTCCATCAACAAATGAGTCCACGGTCCCCGTGGGATCGAGAGTGGTCTCAATGGACCTATTGGCACTAGATTAGATGACTTATGTTGGGCACAATGAGGACAGGATGCAATATACTCTTGCACATCCTTTTTTAGAGAATGCCACCAATGTTTTCGGGACAATAATTCATTAGTCTTTTGAACCCCTGGGTGCCCGGATAATTTTGAATCATGGGCCCACCGCAAGACTTGACTCCTTGAATTAGGTCTGACAAACGTTTTACCTGGAGGCACCGATACTTGCACTGTGGTAGCACTTGGATCCAGAATTGGACTCCCTTCAAAGGATCTGGACTCCTCCTCTGTTTCCCATGACCTAGAAAGGGCATCTGCTTTGCGATTCTTTACTTCTGGAGAAAAAGACAACTTATAATTAAATCTGGCAAAGAATAATGCCCATCTGGCCTGCCGGGGATTAAGACATTGTGCATTTTTCAAATAAAGCAAATTTTTATGATCAGTGACAACATTAATGACATGGACTGCCCCCTCCTATAAATAATGCCACTCTTCTAGTGCCATTTTGATGGCCAATAATTCCTGATCCCCTATGGCATTATTTTGCTCAGCCGATGAGAGTCTTTTAGAGAAAAACCCACAAGGATGTAACTGTCCGTCACTTTTTGCCTGAGAGAGCACAGCTCCTACACTGATGGAAGAGGCGTCAACCTCCAATGTAAAAGGTAACGTGACATCTGGTTGGGCCAGCACTGGTGCTGTGCTGAATTTTCTTTTGAGAGTGATAAAAGCCTTGGAAGCTTCAGGACTCCATTTAGAGGGTTTGGCACCTTTACGAGTGAGCGCAGTGATGGGGGCAACAATTGTAGAAAATCCTTTGATACATTTTCTGTAATAGTTCGCAAATCCGAGGAACCTTTGGACCCCTCGGAGAGTATGAGGCTGAGGCCATGACTGAATTGCCTCTACTTTGGCTGGATCCATTTCTAGACGGGAGCCTGACACGATATATCCCAGGAAGGGTATAGAAGGCACCCCGAAAATGCATTTCTCCAACTTACAGAAGAGAAGTTTTTTTCTAAGGCGTGACTTTTACGATGCCCTGGCCTGGGCACCAGGGACTATACGGGTTCCAGACGGTGAGGTAATCAGGCGTGAGCCCACAGCCGGGACCGCCGGTTAGGACGGCCACAGCGGGTCCTACACCCTCTCTGTTGAGTCCCCGAGGCAGATGGCAAACCCCTGCAGAGCTAGGCTTCACCTGTGGCCGCCGCGTTAGAAGGAGCGAGTTAAGCCTGCTCCGACCCCGATGCAGCCAGGTCTTATGTGATGACAAGGGGTAAGCTATCGCCACGGGGAATCTCAAGAGGACAAGCTGACTAATGGACCTAACTGGTAATAGGCCCCTAACTGCCGGCACGAGGCCAAGACGGGGAGTGCGACCAAGTCGCAGACACCAGCGGCTAGACGGGAGTCCCCAAAAACACACCAGAGGGACCGTGACTCCCAAAGCAGGGATCTGGATGGAAAGACGACACTCCTGCCTAAACAAAACACTAATGGCAGACGGGGCAAGGGAACAAATACCGAAAGACGGGGACAAGGAGGCAAAAGAGGATAACCAAGGATAATCCCACGGAGGGGCTTAGCCACGGAGGGCCGGGGAACCAAAGAAGGTAAAGACCAGGGCTCCACTGGAGCACTAACGTGACCCACGGAAGATGGAGACAGTGGGTCCGCTGCAGGCTCAAAGGCTAAGGATGGAATTCAGCAGAGGAGTCCAGGGAAATGCAGGAACACTGGGATCCACGGGCAGACACAAGCTGACAGGCTGGGAGACCAGGAAGGCTGCAGAGAGGAACCACAGCGAGGGATTCTGGGACCAAGGGCCCAGGGGACCGGGGAGCACAGCAAAGCAATAAAGCTATAACCGGCGTCTGTGCCCAGCAGACGCCGGCGCGCGCGTTCCTGGCCGCCGGGCGGAAGCTCGGGGACGTTGCCTAGCAACGCCCCGACGCTTAGCCTCAGAGTGAGGCTTGGGACGCTGCCCGGCAACGTCCCCCGCCGCATCAGATGACGCTGCATCCGCAGCGTCAGATGACGCTGCACTCGCCATCTGTCCGGGTGCAGGGATACCCGGACGGCGGCGTGCAACAACAGTACCCCCCCTTGAGGAAGGGTTAACAACCCTTTCCCACCAGGTTTATCTGGGAATTGACGAAAAAAGGCCCTCCTAAGGTTGGGCGAATGCAAATCTCCATCGGAAACCCAGGACCTCTCTTCGGGACCAAATCCCCTCCAGTGTACCAGAAACTGCAAGGAACCTCTCACAAGTCTAGAATCGAGGATCTTTTCCACACGGAACTCCTGTTGCCCCTGCACCATCACTGGGGCGGAGCCATTCCTCAGTCTGCGAGGAAATCTCTGTGAAAACACAACTGGCTTAAGAAGTGAAGCATGAAAGGTACTCGAAATCCTGAGGGACTTAGGTAAAGCAAGACGAAACGCTACCGGATTAACCCTCCTGACAATCCGAAAAGGCCCAATGAACCGAGGCCCTAACCTTGCTGATGGTTGGTGAAGCTTTATATTACGGGTGGATAGCCACACCCAGTCACCAACCTTGAAAGAGCAAGGCCGTCTGGACTTGTCAGAGAATACCTTCTCTCTGAAAGAGGCTTCTTTAAGGGCCAAGTGGACTTTCCTCCATATGACTTTGAGGCGAGAGGCAGCTGTCGAAGAAGAGCCAGGGGCATCCGGTCCCAAAGAATTAGCCCGTGGATGGAATCCGTAGACTGCAAAAAAGGGCGACGTCTTAGAGGCCGAATGATGTGCGTTATTATACGCAAATTCGGCTAACGGCAGGAAACTGACCCAGTCATTTTGTAGTTTGGAAACAAAGACCCTCAGATACTGCTTAAGAGACTGATTAAGACGCTCTGTTTGTCCATTGGCCTGTGGATGGAATGCGGAAGTGAGGCTGATCTTAACCTTCAAGGCAGCACAGAACATTCTCCAAAACTGAGCCACAAACTGTGGACCCCGGTCGGACACAATATCACTGGGAAATCCGTGCAAACGAAAAATGTGCTGAAGGAATAGCGTGGCCAGTTCTTTAGCCGAGGGTAACTGCCTTAAAGTCACGAAATGCGCCATCTTAGAAAATCTATCGACGACGACCCAAATGACTTGACAGTGTGATGAGACTGGAAGACCCACAATAAAATCCATGGCCAAATGGGACCAAGGCCTGCCAGGAACGGACAAGGGCAACAACTCTCCCAATGGTCGTGAACGTGGAACTTTATGTCGGGCACAATCTGGACAAGACAACACAAAGTCCTTGCTGTCCCTGGCCATCCCTGGCCACCAGACCACTCAGGATAATAAAGCAAGAGTTTTATATACTCCTGGGTGACCAGAAATCCTAGTATCATGGTATTCTGCCAACACTCTGCGTCTCAATGAAGGAGGAACAAACAGTCTATTCTCCGGAGTTTGGGCTGGAGCTTGCCCTTGAGCTTGCCGGAGAAGACCCTCCAAGGTCTGGCTCACTCCGGCATGAATACAGGACGAAGGAATGATGGACCCTGACTTGATCCCACTCTCCTGTTGAGGAATGAAACATCTGGAAAGGGCGTCTGCCCTGATGTTTTTTGATCCAGGAATATAAGAAATAACAAAGTTAAACCTCATAAAGAAGAGAGCCCACCGGGCTTGGCGAGCGTTCAGTCTTTTGGCTGACTCAATGTATTGTAGGTTCTTATGATCAGTTAAGACAAGAATCTGATGAACAGCTCCCTCCAGCCACTGTCGCCATTCATCAAAGGCCCACTTGATGGCGAGTAACTCCCTGTTGCCCACATCATAATTGGACTCTGCTTGAGAAAATTTTTTGGACATGTAGGCACAGGGGTGGAATTGTAAAGACTCCGGATCTTTCTGAGAGAGAACCGCCCCGGCCCCAACTTCGGAGGCGTCGACTTCCACCACAAATGGCAGCTCAGGGTTGGGGTGTCTAAGAATTGGAGCCGAAATGAAGGCTTGCTTCAAGGTTTTAAAAGCCTGTTCTACCTGAGGAGTCCACGCTGATGGATCCGCACCTTTTTTGGTCAAAGCCACCAAGGGTGCCACAATCGAAGAAAAGACATGAATGAATCGCCTATAATAATTGGCGAACCCAAGGAATCGCTGGACTGCTTTTAAATTGGTGGGTCGAACACAATCCAAAATGGCTTGTAATTTCTTGGGGTCCATTTGGAACCCTTGCGAAGAAATTATATATCCCAAGAAAGACACCTGGGTCACCTCAAATTCGCATTTTTCTAATTTAGCGAATAACTGATTCTCTCGCAATTTTTGTAGAACCTGACGAACTTGTGCCCTATGCGAGTCCACGTCTTGGGAAAAAATTAAAATATTATCTAAATAGACAACCACGAACTTGCCCAAGAATTCCCAAAGGACATCGTTAATAAAATCCTGAAAAACGGCTGGGGCATTGGATAGCCCGAACGGCATTACCAGGTACTCATAGTGCCCCGTCTGAGTACTGAACGCCGTTTTCCACTCGTCCCCCTCCTGGATTCTTATGAGGTTATAAGCCCCCCCTAAGGTCAATTTTAGAAAAAATAGTAGCGGAACGTAGTTGATCGAACAGAACCGTAATTAAAGGAAGGGGATAGGTGTTTTTCACCGTCATTTTATTAAGGGCACGGAAGTCTATGCACGGCCTCAAAGAACCATCCTTCTTTTCCACAAAGAAGAAGCCGGCGCTGAGCGGAGATTTAGAGGGCCGAATAAACCCCTTGGACAGACTTTCTTGAATGTACTCATCCATGGCCTTTGTCTCCGGGAGAGACAATGCATAAAGTCTACACTTGGGTAATGGCGCGTTGGGGACCAATTGGATGGCACAGTCGTATGGCCGATGTGGAGGTAAACTGTCGGCCTTACCCTTTGAAAAAACGTCTGAGTAATCCTGGTAGGGAATGGGAATCCCCGTTAAAGAGGTGGACTTCACAGGGAGCAAAATATGAAGGCACTTCTGTTGACAATTGGGGTTCCACTGGGTAATCTCCCCAAGGCGCCAATCAATGATGGGATTGTGTTTTTTCAACCAGGGGAAACCCAACACGATGGGTACCGAAGGACATGAGGTTAACAGGAAAGTGATCTCCTCCTGGTGAAAAAGACCCATGGTCAACTGTACGGGTGGAGTCTGAAATGTAACGGCCCCATTGGACAGCTCACCACCATCTAAGCCCCGTAAGGTAATGGGGATAGGAAGCTGGAGTTGAGGAATCCCCAAACTCTGGGCGAGGGAAGAGTCCAGGAAATTACCGGCCGCGCCGCTGTCAATAAACACTGACCCCGAAAAATTACCCCCTTGAAAAGAAATATGCCCCGGGATTAATAATGAATCTAAAGAGGAAAAGAGCTGGAGGCCAAAGTGAACCCTCTCTTCGTTCACTTGGCCCGGCCTTTTACTGGCCTATTGGGACAATTTCTCAAGATGTGACCCTTACAGCCACAGTATAAACACAAACCTAAGCTTAATCGACGAGCCCTTTCTTCCGGGGAAATGCGACCTGCCCCAAGTTGCATGGGCTCCTCGCTTTCCTCAGGGGTCATCGGAACATAGGGAACCACCCGAGTGAGCGAGGCCCTTTCCGACCTCCGCTCACGGAGGCGACGGTCAATTTTAATGGCTAATTCCATTAATTTATCCAATGTTTTAGGTGCCGGGTATTGAATGAGGCAATCCTTGATCTCATCAGTAAGACCACAACGAAACTGACTGCGTAATGCAGGGTCGTTCCACCCGCAATCATTCGCCCATCGGCGGAACTCGGTACAATAAACCTCGGCTGGGTCTTTCCCTTGCCTAAGGGCTCTAAGATGAGTCTCTGCTGAGGCTTCACGGTCAGGATCATCATACAACAACCCGAGAGAACTATAGAAACTGTCTATGGAGGACAGGGCTGGGCTGTCCGAAAGCAATCCAAAGGCCCAGGTCTGGGGGTCACCCTGGAGCAAAGAAATAACAAGTCCAATACGCTGGGCCTCGGACGAGAAGGAGCGTGTTTTGAGCCGGAAATACAACTTGCAGCTCTCACGAAAATTAAAAAAGGTTTTGCGATCCCCAGAGAACCGATCAGGCAAGTTCATTTTGGGAACTGAACCCCCTGAGTCTGGAGGCCGCATCCTCTGCTCTTGGGAAGCTACCTTCAAGGACAATTCCTGGACCATCTGAGTAAGCCCTTGAAGCGGATCAGAAAAAGTCTGGGGAGTGGTACTCATAATACCAGACGACACAAATAACTACCCCACAAGGTATCTGACAGAGGAGATCTGTCTTTATTCTGGCCGGTTATAATGTTACGATGCCCTGGCCTGGGCACCAGGGACTATACGGGTTCCAGACGGTGAGGTAATCAGGCGTGAGCCCACAGCCGGGACCGCCGGTTAGGACGGCCACAGCGGGTCCTACACTCTCTCTGTTGAGTCCCCGAGGCAGATGGCAAACCCCTGTGGAGCTAGGCTTCACCTGTGGCCGCCGCGTTCGAAGGAGCGAGTTAAGCCCGCTCCGACCCCGATGCAACCAGGTCTTATGTGATGACAAGGGGTAAGCGATCGCCATGGGGAATCTCAAGAGGATAAGCTGACTAATGGACCTAACTGGTAATAGGCCCCTAACTGCCGGCACCAGGCCAAGACGGGGAGTGCGACCAAGTCGCAGACACCAGCGGCTAGACGGGAGTCCCCAAAAACACACCAGAGGGACCGTGACTCCCAAAGCAGGGATCTGGATGGAAAGACGACACTCCTGCCTAAACAGAACACTAATGGCAGACGGGGCAAGGGAACAAATACCGAAAGACGGGGACAAGGAGGCAAAAGAGGATAACCAAGGATAATCCCACGGAGGGGCTTAGCCACGGAGGGCCGGGGAACCAAAGAAGGTAAAGACCAGGGCTCCACTGGAGCACTTACGTGACCCACGGAAGATGGAGACAGTGGGTCCGCTGCAGGCTCACAGGCTGAGGATGGAATTCAACAGAGGAGTCCAGGGAAATGCAGGAACACTGGGATCCACGGGCAGACACAAGCTGACAGGCTGGGAGACCAGGAAGGCTGCAGAGAGGAACCACAGCGAGGGATTCTGGGACCAAGGGCCCAGGGGACCGGGGAGCACAGCAGAATGCTTCAAAAGCAATAAAGCTATAACCGGCGTCTGTGTCCAGCAGACGCCGGCTATTTATTCAAATTTCGCACCTGACGTCAGGCGCGCGCGTTCCTGGCCTCCGGGCGGAAGCTCGGGGACGTTGCCTAGCAACGCCCCGACGTTTAGCCTCAGAGTGAGGCTTGGGACGCTGCCCGGCAACGTCCCCCGCCGCGTCAGATGACGCTGCACTCGCCGTCCGTCCGGGTGCAGGGATACCCAGACGGCGGCGTGCAACAGTGACAGTACCTCTGACGAGTTCTTGATGCTCCTGGCGACTGTTGGAAAATATAAGAATATCGTCGAGATAAACCACAACATGTTTATACAGAAGGTCTCTAAATAGCTCATTCATATAGGACTGGAAAACTGCGGGAGCATTACTCAACCCAAAAGGCATAACGAGATACTCATAATGTCCATCTCTAGTATTGAAGGCAGTTTTCCATTCATCTCCTTCCCGGATGCAGATAAGATTGTAGGCTCCGCGTAGATCTAGCTTAGTAAAGATGGTGGCTCCCTTAATACGATCGAACAATTCTGTAATAAGTGGCAGCGGGTAACGATTCTTAATGGTGATTTCATTCAGACAACGGTAATAGATACAAGGCATGATACGGAATGAGATGTTATTTCAGCCTATAGTTGGCATATTTATCACACGTATTTATCACACGGAAGCCCCCTCGGATTGTGCTTGTTCCTATAATAGTCCCAGAGACTGATACTGTGATACGTGAAGTCCCATTCCTTCTGTTAGAGGAGAAGATGGCCGAATTCCGGGCGGGTGCTGATGTCATGTGACATTATCCACCCACACCAAACAGGCATAGACACTCCTGCATTCATAAGGGTACACCCAGCGTTCCTATGAAACTCTGGTCGGTCCTCCTGCGTCCGCGCCCTGCCAGCCCAACCTGAAGCGAACACCCAGGCGAGTGCGAAACTCAATGAAGGCGTTCGCTCCGGAGGTTCGCACCTGCGCCCACCACAACAATTTGATGGGGTAGAGAATTCGGACCACACCAAGCGGGTCTGAATCGCCCCCACAATGCCTAAGGAAAACCGTAATCGTCCACACACAGGTTACAGGAGCACAAAAGGTTCAACCAACACAATTGGGTGGAATGGACACAGCAAGAGGGGGGAGGTACTAAGATATAACTAAAGATAGGTGCCATGGCTGGAAGAACCTGCAGAGTCCAATGTAGCAAACACTAGAGGCCCAGCACTCACTGACAAATAAGTCCAAAGTTATACTTGCTGAGGTACGCAGGAATGGAAACAGGCAGCAATCTCCAGATAACAAAGTCCTTTACTGCAGTCCAACCGTTTCGGGGTTACTCCCCCACCGTCAGGGACAGGAGTACAAATAAACCCCAGGTAACAACATATATACCCCAACATGCCCCCTGTCCCTTTGCCTGCGGTAAATAGACTATTCCCCGCTGCTCTTCTCAGTAGTGCGGTGGAATGCAGGGAGGACTCTCCCCCTGTGGGACACTGGAAGCCCAAGGGGGTACACAGGGCCACCACCCGAAAGACACAAGATGGTACCGTAAGAAAAACCTAAACCTAGCAGGCTCAACCCTTCACTAACGCTCTGAGGAACAGTACAAATCATTAGCTTCTGGAGAGGCTAGAGAGACACAGGACGGTATAAAGGTGAGGCACAGGGCACTACAGAGGGGCTAGAGAGACACAGGACAGTGTAGAGGTGAGGCATAAGGCACTACAGAGGGGCTAGAGAGACACAGGATGGTTTAGAGGTGAGGCCTAGGGCACTACAGAGGGGCTAGAGAGACACAGGATGGTGTAGAGGTGAGGCATAGGGAAGAAGGGAGGGGCTAGTAAGATGCAGGGTAGTAGGGATGGTATAGAGACACACAACAGTATGGAGATGAGTGGGAGATGCAGAACTGTAGGGAGGGGATAGAAAGACACAGAACGATAGGGAGGTGATACAGAGAGATGTAGAACTGTAGGGAGGGGATAGAGAGACTTAAAACAGTAGGGAGGCGAGACATAGGGTTGGATAGGCAGCGTTTAGCCCACTATTATATTCCCTCCCCATGTCCGCTGGGATGGTAATGTATCAAGTCAGTTAAAAAACATTATGAAAAACTTTTTGTCTGTGTCGACCTTCTGTCAATGCCAACCTAATGACCATTAGTGGTTAACCTATGGATTTTTGACCAGATACTGATGCAGGCTGGTAGGGAGGGGATAGAGCAGCATAGGGTGGTAGGAAGGGGATAGAGAGGCACAGGGTTGTAGGGAGGGATATAGAGAACCACATCCATATGCCTATCCTAATCATGTTTAAATTGCTCTACTGTATTTGCCTTTTTCACCTCTGATGGGAGGCTATTCAACTTATTCACTAGAGAGGCACAGGGCAGTGGGGAAGGGATAGAGAGGCACCGGGTGGTATGGAGGGGATAGAGAGGCGCAGGGTGGTATGGAAGGGATAGAGAGGCACATGGTGGTAGGGAGGGGACAGAGGCGAAGGGTGGTAGGGAGGGGATAGAGAGGCGCAGGATGGTAGGGAGGGATAGAGAGGCGCAGGGTGGTAGGGAGGGTATAGAGAGGCATAGGGTAGTAGGGAGGGGATAGAGAGGTGCAGGGTAGTATGGAGGGGATAGAGAGGCACAGGGTGGTAGGGAGGGGATAGAGGCGCATAGGGTGGTAGGGAGGGGATTGAGAGGCACAGGGTGGTAGGGAGGGGATAGAGGCGCATAGGGTGGTAGGGAGGGGATTGAGAGGTGCAGGGTGGTAGGGAGGGGATAGAGAGGCACAGGGAGATAAAGAGATTTTTGTAAGAACTTACCGTTCAAATCCCTTTCTCTGATTCTATCCTGGTGATGCAGCTTGACCTTGGGATGTAGGAGGGGTCCAAAGGAGCCAGGCACCTATGCTAAACCTTTGGAGACGAAGGCTCCTCCCTTCTGCATCCCAGCATTCCTCAGTTCAACTTTTAGAGCACACTAGGATACAAAAAACTCAGTACAACGCCTGAACATATTATATGCACAAATCAATTTTTAACATAACCATTATAACATGACAATCCATGAAAACGGCATTACTTACTGAGCGTAAGGGAGGGATCGCTGCGTCTCAACCAGGATAGAATCAGACAAAGGGATTAGAATGGTAAATTCTTACAAAAATCCCTTTTTCTCTTTCATCTATCCTGGTGAACCAGCTTGACCTTGGGACGTTCAAGAGCCAGTCCTTTGGGAGGGTACGCTCAGGTCTGCAGTTCTCATCACTGCTCGCCCAAATGATGCGTCCTATGACACAAACTCATG
The DNA here is from genome assembly GCF_055691185.1 of Crinia signifera. Taxonomy (NCBI): domain Eukaryota; kingdom Metazoa; phylum Chordata; class Amphibia; order Anura; family Myobatrachidae; genus Crinia; species Crinia signifera. The sequence continues at coordinate 29,200,386 of NC_139222.1, forward strand.
AAACCTGGAGGCGGCCCTGCATACTTGTTCCACTGTAGCTCCATGGCGCACCGCCCAAGAGGCAGCCACTGACCTGGTGGTATGGGCATTAATTTTGGAGGGCACTGGTCTGCCTACCTTAGTATAAGCAAAAGCAATGACTGATTTTAACCACCTAGCAATGGGTCGAAGCAGGCCAACCCATCTTGTGAACATCATATCAACAACGAGTCTGTTTTTTTTTTTCTGTCCACATAAATGCGCAATGCGCGAACCACATCCAATTTTTTTGTCTGTCCCTTCTCCTGGCCTTTTCCTGAGGACCGAACACCGGAAGAACAATCCTGGTTTAAATGAAAAGAATAAACCACCTTAGGTAAAAAACTTGGGGACTGTTCTAAGCACAGCCTAAACAACTAAAAACGGAGGCTTACAAGATAAAGCTCCTAACTCAGATGCCCGCCTCGCTAAGGCGATTGCCAACAAAAAGGTCAATTTCCAGGTAAGGAATTTTGTCCCGGTACTTCTCCGGCCCACATTCTCCCTCCTCCTCAGAATCAACATTGAGGATAGGAAGAGAGGCTACAGACTGTCTAGAGGATTGATCAGGACTAGAAAACTGCTCCATGAGAGCATTAAACTTTTGAATGCCCTGCACAGTGTCCTGCTTGACATGCAGAAGGGCTGGTTCCCCTTGTGATAAAGGAATGGAACTAAGGGACTGTTGTGAGGATGATGAGGGTCTAGGTGATTTTACCAACTCATCCCTCTGTCTGTTTAAAACCTGTACTAAGGCCGTAACAGACCTGCTTAAGGCAGCAGCCCACGCAGGCTCAGGCTGTTCCCCCCTCTGAGCATGTGCTCCTCTGGGTACAGCATCACAAACAGGGCAGATATCCCCTTTAGCCATCTGTTCTGATGTTAAATCTAAGCCACAAAATTTGCAGCAAGATAGCAAGGCCAGCGCTCCCTCTCCCGTACCAGCAGAATGTCTCTCTGTCATGTTTACAGAACACACAGTGCAAAATGTCAGGCGACAGTACTGAGCCAAAGTATGCTGTGTACTTATCTGTTTGCTGGGGACCTTCAGGCAGGGCAGGCGACAGGGGGGGGGGGGGGTCAAGGGGGACAAGTGTGACAGGCCCCAGCGATCTGAAGGGCCCCAGGGCTTCCATGCTCTGGCACGGCCACTGCCTGTACTAGCAGGCCTGTCATTGACCCTCCCGGCCCGGCCGTCTACTGTGCACCATCTGTGTGTGGCTGAGTCTGACTGACTGGCTGTGTGCCACTGCTGTCTACGCAGCGCTCAGAGCCGTCTACTCTGTGTGTGTGCGCGCAAGGCCTGGGTCTGCAGTCTCTGTATCTTGTACTTTTACTGCGCATGCGCGGGTCATCTGATCTGCACTCTGCAAATGACCTGCCCTGCCTGCTCGTAGTGCTCGGCTCTCTTTTGTGAAAGTGACAGGCCAGCAGCAGGAGGGAGCCAGCAGGAAGTAGCAGTTAGGAGCCAGGCCAGCTGGACTGAGAAAGAGAGAAGTCCACACCTGATGGATTTAGGATTGGGTGGGGGGGCCCCCAGAAATATCATTGTACCGGGCCCCAATATTTCTGTTGCCAGCCCTGCCTTCAGGTCAGCGGGGGTAGCATGGCTCAGGAGAAGCTTGTCACTCTGTAGGAAAACCTTCAGCTACGCAGCCCAGTGCTTCCAAAGGCGTAAAACACAGAGTGCAGGAAGAGACCAATGTCCCTGCCACAGCGGGGTCCGTGGCTCTTTGGCGCCATCTACCCCATGTAGGCCACTCCCACAGGCATCTTTTCCTATTCCCAGTGCCTCCCCCTCTGTTTGGGATCACTTGGAATTGCCCAGTCCTGGGCTCCTGTCACAGGCTGCGCCCTCCTAATGGAGTCCAGATTGTAAACCTGTTCCAAGATGGTGGCCGCCATCGCGGGGACACCTGTTCCCTACAATCCCCCCTGCGGGGAGCCGGTTCAGGGCTCCCCCGGGCCCAGGAAGCTTCTGTTCCAAAGAAGCCAGAAGCACTGCACAGGGAGATCAGGCAGCATCTCTCTGCGCACAGGACGTGCTTCTGTCAGCTCCTGCTGCGCTCTCAGTGTGAGGATTCTGAAAGAATCCTCACACTGTTCCTGCCCTAACTAAGTGTAAAAATGTGAAAATAAAAACACCTAGCTATCTCTTTTCTGGCTGCTGCACACAGCCTGTTTAGCATAGCACCCACTCCTGTGGGCACCTAAACAAAACTGGGGAATGCTGGGATGCAGAAGGGAGGAGCCTGCCTCTCTAAAGGTTTAGCATAGGTGTCTGGCTCCTTTGGACCCCTCCTACATCCCAAGGTCAAGCTGCGTCACCAGGATAGATGAAAGAGAAAGAAACACAGAATATGATGGCAGATAAGAACCACTTGGCCAATGTAGTCTGCCCCTTTTTTAAACATGTTACCTCAAACCATATTTGATCCTTATTTCTTTGTAAGGCTATCCATATGCCTATCCCAAGCATGTTTAAATTGCTCTACTGTATTTGCCTCTACTACCTCTGATGGGAGGCTATTCAACTTATCCACTAGAGAGGCACAGGGCAGAACGGGGCGTGTGAGCATCTCGTGCGAGTCCCCCTTCTGGCAGATAGCAGGGGCTGGCGGTTGGAGATTCTATCACAGGCCCAGGTTGAATGAGCTGTGCTTCATCTGTATCAACACAATGTAGGGATTACAGTGCATCTGAAAAGTATTCACAGCACTTCACTTTTTTCCACATTTTGTTATGTTACAGCCTTATTTCAAAATGGAATGAATTAATTTTTTCCTTCAAGATTCTACAAACAAAATGATAACATCAAAAAAGTGTTTTTGGACATTTTTGCTCATTTATTCAAAATAAAAAGCTAAAAAAAATCACATGTATATAAGTATTCACAGCCTTTGCTCAATACTTTGTCGATACACCTTTGACAGCAATTACAGCCTCAAGTCCTTTTGACTATGATGCCACAAGCTTTGCACCTTTCTTTGGGCAGTTTTGCCCATTGCTCTTTGCAGCACCTCCCAAGCTCCATCAGGTTGGATGGGAAGAGTCAGTTCACAGCCATTTTCAGATCTCTTCAGAGATGTTAAATCAGATTCATGTCTCGGCCACTCAGGAACATTCACAGAGTTTTACTGAAGCCACTCCTTTAATAACTTGGCTGTGTGCTTAGGGTCGTTGTCCTGCTGAAAGAAGTACCGTCACCCTAGCCTGAGGTCAAGACCGCTCTGGAGGTTTTCATCCAGGATATCTCCGTACATCGTTGCATTCATCTTTCCTTCTATCCAATTCATGGCAATCTCCAGACGGGCTGCCATGTGCTTTTTACTAAGGAGTAGCTTCTGTCTGGTCACTCTACCATACAGGCCTGATTGCTGCAGAGATGGTTGTCCTTCTGGAAGGTTCTTCTCTCTCCACAGGGGAATGCTGTAGCTCATTGGGTACTTGGTTACCCCCCTGACTAGAGCCCTTCTCCACCGAATGCTCAGTTTAGACGACCAGCCAGCTCTAGGAAGAGACTCTGTGTTTCCGATCTTCTTCCATTTATGGATAATGGAGGCCACCGTGCTCATTGGGACCTTCAAAGCAGCAGATATTTTTCTCAGACGCTATAAGAGGCCTGAGAGTAAATCCCACCCCCTCAAATATAGCTTTAAGGTTTCCTTCAAGCTTCTTATACACGGGGTCTTTAAAAGCTGCACCCCTTGGACCGGGAGCACTGTAGCTTTTGAGAGTCTGGCTACTGAAGCATCCACCACAGGAACCTTCTCCCAGAGATTTGTATGCTCCTCAGGCAAAGGATAAAGACTCAAAAGCCTTTTAGGCACCTGGAGCCTCTTATCCTAAAAGATCCTGCAAACCTTCATCTGCCAGGAAGGTAACAGCCTCTCTACGTTGCCTTTTAAACACCCCTTTAAAAGGAGTTTTGTCTTCATCCGACAAATTCAAGGCCTGCTTAACAGCAGCAATCAAATCCTCCACCCCAGGGGTCGAGGTATCCTCATTATCATCACCCTGCTCCCAGGGAATATCCGAGGTACACTCTCCTTCCTCCCCTGAATCCACAGGTAACAGAGGGACTGAATAAGGGTCTAGGAGTCCCATCAGAGTAATTAAAAGCATTAAACCTGCTGATAACTTTTGCAGTATCCTGCATTACCTGCAGCAAACCAGGATCTGCTTGAGTCAAAGGCAAAGAACCTGAGGACTGTCTTGGGGAAGAAACCACAACCTCTCTCTGCTTGTCCAACAATTGCACTAAGGCATTCACTGACCTGCCCAGAGCACTAACCCACGCAGGCTCTGTCTGCTCCACCCTCTGGGGTACACTTCCCATGGGTCTCACAGCTGCACAAGCAGGGTACAATCCCCCCCCTGGCAATCTGTCCAGGGGAAATTTGGAGTGCACAAACGCTGCACGCGCTCAATGTAAAAGGGTCTCCCTCCCCCAAAGCTACAGACTGTTGCTCTGTCATGATAAAATAATTCACACAGTGCAAAACGACAGGCGCTATATACTGAATCAATGTATCACAGCACTTATCTGTCTGAAGCTCCAGTAGTCTCCTCCAGAAGAAGGGGGTAGCGATGCCCAGGAAAATCCCCCACTCAGCTAGAAACAGCGCTTCAGCTCCACAGTCAGCATCTCCCAAAGTGGCGCCAAGCAGAGTGAGGGAAGAGACCAACTATCCCTGCTACTGCGGGGTCTGTGGAGTTGGCGCCAAACTACCCCCAGTAGCCGCTCCCACTGCTGGATCTCCTAATTCCCAGTGTCTCCCCTTCAAATGGGGACCACTTGGAATCGCCCGCAGGCCCTCAGCTTGCAAACTCCGTTTAAATTTGGCCGCCGCCATAACGGAGCGCCCATCCCCCATGAGCCTCACCTGTGTGAAGCCGGTTCAGGGACGCTCCGGAGCCCAGGCAGCTTCTTAATAGAAGCTGGCAGAGCCGCACAGAGAACAGACAGTGTCTCCTCCATGTGCAGGGAGCTGACAGGACGTGCTTCCGTCAGCCCCTGCTGCGCTGGCAGTGTGAGGACTCTATGAGAATCCTCAGCACTGCGTCTTACCTAATAAGTGTAAAAATAAAAAACACCTATCTATCTCTAATCTTCAGCTGCGCAGCAGCCTCTTCAGTATAGCACCCACTCCGGTGGGCACCTAAAACGAACTGGGGATTCTGGGATGCAGTGGGAGGAGCCTACCTCTTTAAAAGCTTTGGTATAGGTGCCTGCGGACCCTCTATACATGTGAAGCTGTGTCACCAGGACCATTGAAAGAGAAATGAATTATACCCAAAATACAGTATACTGCAGGGTACAGGTATGCATAGGATTTGGCAGTGTTACAGGGGAATTTGAGATTTTGGGAGAAAGTCCAAAATATAATGGTCAAGGTGGGACTACCGGTAGAATATCTGGATGTAAAAAATGAGATTTATGTCTTACCTGGTAAATCTCTCTCTTCGAGGACATCAGGGGCCACAGCTTTACAGTGGGTAATAGGAGTGGGAGAGAGCTCCAGCACCCTAGAGGTTAACTTTAACTGCCTCCCAGGCAGCCAGGCTCCTCCCCTCCTATACCCCGCCTCCAGGCCAAGGACCTCAGTTTTTTTAACAAGCCATGGCAGGAGACAAGAGAGAAGGAAGAGAAGCACCACACAGAGACACTTTCTGAAACATGTTAGTACCCTCAACAGAGGAGTAATATAACCAGTGAAACGTAACTTTAACGTAACTGAAGCAGGCACGGCAGGGAGGGATCCCTGTGGCCCCTGATGTCCTCAGAAAAGAGAGATTTACCAGGTAAGACATAAATCTCATTTTCTCCTTCGGGAGACATCAGGGGCCACACCTTTACAGTGGGACGTCCTAAAGCAGCCACCTATGGGTGGGGACGTGCCTGTGCCGCAGCCAACACACTCTGCCCGAAGGCAGAGTCCTGGGAGGCAAACGTATCAAAAGCGTAAAAACGCAAGAAAGTAGCAGCTGATGACCATGTCGCAGCCCTGCAAATTTGCTCAGCTGTTGCACCGCCCCGAACAGCCCAAGACGGCCCCACAGACCTGGCGGAATGTGCCCGGATACCAGCCGGAACGGAAGGGAGGCGCCCAGGTATGCCTGCCTGATGACAGAACGAATCCAGCGGGCAATAGTCTGTTTTTTTTTTAAAGTATTTTATTTGAGTTTTGGCAACTTTCGCAATTCAAGCCGTAAGATGTATATTATTACATTTACATTGGTATGTACAGGAACATTATATGCAGCAGATACAACAGAATACAAAGCCAATTAACTTCTCATACTTATACGCTCCCCATTAGGCCGGGCCATCGAGATGGCCTGTGCCAGCCTCTATGCTTATACCGACCCATAGGTTGTCCATACCAGAGTCTAATAATATGACTCATAAGGTCGGGATTGTTAATTTTTCGTGTTCAAAGCAAACCAGCAAACAGTTGTACATGCGATCATAAATGAGAACAACCGTACTCTAGAATCTGTATGCATTTATGCACTTGCATATAAGTAAACATGTATAAAGTATGCAACATGGGTAAAAGACTAAACAGTTTACACGTATAAAGATATAAACATATAGACATATACGAGACACACACATTAGGGGAGACAAAGAACATCAATATGTTAATCACTTATGACTAGATCACCGGGAGCCTTAGTACTATCACTGATAAATCGGCCCAAATCAAGGAGGGTCGTTGTAATTACCCGAGTACCTTAACTTATTTAGGGTCCCAATAAGTCCTATGCATCATGTGACGTTACACAGAGGTAGATATTTGTCTATACAAATACCAGGGTACTTGTGTATTTTGGCGGCGCCCCCGATGTCCATCGTACGATGAACGTATCGCATTGCATGCCATGTACCCGATGGCATGCGATGCGACGCGATTTTGACCCCCTATACGATAAAAAATCGTATAAGCACCCTAAAGGGTGCTTTTGAGCAGCCTAATGGGTGCTTACAATGTTAAATGCACCCCCACGCCACCCCCCCACTATAAACGTGAACCCGAAGCGTGGCGAGCGCAGCGAGCCCACGAGGGGCGGCGGTACGCGTCCTACGACCTTTTCATATCCCCACTATCCACCGAGCCCGAAGCGTGGCGAGCGCAGCGAGCCCCGCGCGGGGACTCGGATACCTTCACAGGTAAACGCGTCTCTTCACGGGCTTCACAGGTATCTGCGTCCGCTCGCCACGCTTCAGGCTCGGTGGCTCGCTGCGCTCGGCACACTATTCTATTCTCAACTCCACGCCGAGGTGGATAGTGGGGGTAAGAAAAGGTCGTAGGACGCGTACCGCCGCCCCTCGCGGGCTCGCTGCGCTCGCCACGCTTCGGGTTCACGTTTATAGTGGGGGGGTGGCGTGGGGGTGCATTTAACATTGTAAGCACCCATTAGGGTGCTTAACATTGTATAAGCACCCATTAGGGGGCTTATACAATGTTTAATCGCATCGCATCGTATGGCATTGTATGCCATGTACAATGGCATACAATTTGAAAATTGTATGCCATCGTGCACTATCGTACGACATCGCGTCGCATCGCATACCATCGTATGCGTTATGGTATGCGATGCAATGGGCGCCGCCAAAATACACAAGTACCAATACCAGTTAGTATTTTCAAACAGCTTGAAGATATGGTCTTTGGTAGTGCTATCTAACTTTCCACATATGGCCCCCATTTCTTATAGAAGCGAGTAATACCTTTTTCCACGTCTGGCAATGTTGCTCTTCGTTTCATATATATAATCTTGAGTAGCACCCTCTTAAGTTCTGTAATGGACGGTACAGAGCGTTTGATCCAATGAGACAATACTAATCTGTTTGCAGCTCCCATGATGACAGTTATTACAGGTATAAGCGTTTTCCCTCCTGTTCCCATATCCCATTCTTTAAAGTTCAGTAAAATACATGCCACTACAAAGTACACCACTACAATACCTATTGAAAGGTGGAATCACCCATAGAGATCCACCGCTGGTGGTACAAGCGGTAAAAGTTTGGCGGGAAGCCAGTAAGCTAGTCAAGTTCTCTGACATCGAAATAGATCACCCCCTAGCAGACTACAAAAACTTTGGGGAGTTAAAGGCACTTCAGCCAGATGTAACATGAGGTCCACAGGGAGTTGAAGCTATGAGTCAGCTGTATGGGCCCACAGGGATGAAGTCGTTTACGCAATTGTCTGAAGAGTTTTCCCTCCCAAAATCCTTTTTTTTCCGATTTTTACAATTAAGGAGCGCCCTAGAGACCCAATTTAAAAATGAGATACCAAGCTTCTCGATATCACCCATAAAAAAAGCACTGCAAGAAAGGGATAAAAGGAAAAGTGTATCAAGGATGTATGGAATACTCCTGGAAACGATGAGTGCAGATGGGATAAATTGGGCCAGAAATGGGCGGTCGATGTAGGCCCTTTCTCAACAGGAGAATGGGAAATGGCCAAGACCTCAGTTAAACACGCAACAAACTCGATAAGAACACAACAGGTGCAACTATACATTTTGCACAGATCTTATTTATCCACAACAAGGTTGGTGAATATGGGGGGTAGACTATCTCCCATGTGCCCCAAGTGTAGTAGGGAGATAGGCTCATTCTGGCATCTGGTCTGGGAGTGTGCAATGCTAAAAAAATTCAGGGGACGAGTGATGTGCACTCTGGAGGAGACAGGCATCCCCATATCAATGTTAAACCCTAAAAGCTGCATATTAAGTATTTGCACAGATAGAACAGTAAACGAATTCGACAAAATATATGTATTTAATGCGTGTGCGCTGGCTAAACTGTTAATTGACAGAACGTGGTTGTCCAAAGATGGTCCTGAATTTGTGGCATGGATAGCATTAATTAACCACACAGTAACATAAGAGTGATATATATATTTAAGTAGAAATAATTTAAGTACACATAGAAAGATTTGGCACAGATGGCTAGAGTCTAGCTACACCACATCCAATGTATTATTTGATAATCACAGCAATTACAGAAAGGGGGAAGGAAAGGGAAAGAGGGGAGGGAAAGGAAGGAAGGAAGAGGGAAAAAAAAGGGAAAAGGAAGAGGATTAGAATGTGGCACGAAATAAAGATAGCACTATTATAAACACAAGATAGTCACATGATGTATATATTTATTCACATATACGTATATTTTAGTTATTTATCAGGTTTTTTTTTTTTTTCTTTAAATAGTGCACTAAATCGTCAACCAAATTGCTAACCAAACTGTTACTCAATATCTACCCGTCTAATAACTTTAAGAGGTCTAAATGAACTAGACCTGGGGTAGCCAACCCTAGTCCTCGAGAGCTACCAACAGTGCATGTTTTGCAGGTCTCCTCACAGAATCACAAGTGAGCTAATTAGCTCCATCTGTGTATCTTTTAAAATGTGTCAGTGATTAATGAGTGCAGCTGTGCAGCAGCTAGGTTGTCTGGAAAATGTGAACTGTTGGTAGCTCTCGAGGGCTAGGGTTGGCTACCACTGAACTAGACCAATGTGAAATAATAACGTACTGTGCAATAAAACAATAATGTAAGAACAAAAAACTAGTGACAGCATGGTAATACAGTATTGGATGTAAAAAACTAATGTTTAAGCAAGTCGCACACCTCTGTGGAATCCCCCCAGTTATCCCCTATAGACAAGAAAAACTGCCGCTAGGTACCTCACCGGCTTCTTCGCTCAGTCATTGTATTTTATACTATAAATGTGATATGTAATATGCAAGTCTGTGTATATGTTTGTAAGTCTTTTATATATGACAACCAGCATGTATCTACATGTATGTACAGTATGCTCAAATCTACTGAATAACTAAGCTGGTTGCATAGATATGTATAAGTGTTTTGAAAATAATAAAAATTCAAGTTTAAAAAATAAAAAAATACATGCCATAGGAGACTTGACCAAATGCAATTGAAATACTGAGTTCACGAAATTGATAACCCTATTCCAAAAATTGGCAAATCTGCCGCACTCCCACAAATTATGAAACAGGGACGCAGCCCCTTGCTTGCATTTTACACAGCAATCGGAAGCATCAGGTACCAAATGTGCCCTCTGTGCAGGCAAAATATATGCTCGTGAGATGATTTTTAAGTATGTCTCTTGGAGGGAGGTAGAGAACAGGTGCTTATATGTTGTCAGGGAGTATCTCACAATGGGGCAGATGTATTAAGCCTTAACAAGAGATAAATGCAAGGGTGATAAGGAGAGATAAACGTCCAGCCAATCAGCTCCTTACTAACTTTTTTCAAACACAGCCTGTAACATGGCAGTTAGCAGGTGATTGGCTGGATTTTTTTCTCTCCTTATCACCCTTGCATTTATCTCTTGTTAAGGCTTAATACATCTGCCCCATTATCGTCTACCGTTTGTACACTCTGGATATCTAACTGCCATTTCTGTAGCGTATTTTTCCATTTCTTATCCCTGTTAGTGTGATGCATATACAAATTATACAGTTTTAGTCTATGTGTGGTGGTGCGAGTCACTGTAAGTAGTACCTGAAGAGGGTCTTGTGAATTATCTACTCGCATCGCTGGAGGACGTGTTTGTATAAAATGTCTTAATTGCAAATACATGAAGAACTGGGAGTGTTGTAATCCATGTTTTTCTTTTAGGTCTGAGAAAGAAAGGATCTTTCCCCCCGGGTCGTATACGTCTCTAATTACTGATATACCTTTCTCCCGCCATCGAAGGAATGTGACGTTGTCTATACCAGGAAGGAATGCTGGATTTCCCCATATTGTGACGTAGTGTGACGTCTGTGGGTTTCGTAGTAATCTTTTATTGGTGATCAGCCAGGATTTGTATGTTTCTTTGAATAAAATACTTTCCCTAAAGTGTGGTGGAATTTTATCTCTGGGGGAATGAAGAAGAGCATTGGGAGAATATGGGTGAAAGAACGCCAGTTCTAGCTCATAGTTGGTGAACATGGATCTCTGCCACAACCAATCATTGATATAACGAAATCCGAAAGCTTTGCTGAATAAATCTATATCGGGCATATTCAGGCCTCCCTCCGATCTAGGTAGTTGTAATTTTGCGTATGCGATTCTTGCTTTTTTACCTGCCCACAGGAAGGAGGTAAAGGTCTTGATGACATTCCTACTGTCCGACTTTGAAAGTGTCATGGATATCATCTGGAGGAGGTATGTGAGTTTGGGGAAAGCAATGCTCTTAATAACTGACGCCCTGCCCATCAATGACAGTGGTAGATTAATCCAGCCATTTAAGAGTTTGGAAATTTTTGCCAACACGGGTTTAAGCTCCGACTTGTTATAGTTTACTCTATAGCCAGCGAAAGAGCCAACGTCATCTATCAATTGAACTATGGCTGGTATGGAACATTCAGGCTCAGAGGCGAATAATGCCATTTTTAAGTCGGCTGCTCCTATCTTGACCCCTTTATAAACCGTGGACTGTCTCAAGGCTATGGCTAAGGGTTCCAGTGCCAATGCAAAAAGCAGTGGCGATAGAGGGCAGCCCTGCCTCGTGCCCCTTTGAATCGTAAATGGTTGGGAAAGAAAGCCATTTCCCAGAACCTGAGTGGTCGGGTTTGTGTATAATTGTTTTATACAATTTATGAATTCTTCCGGCATCCCAGACCGCCTCAGCGTTTCAAATAAATGTTCCCAGCTTACCATATCGAACGCTTTTTCAGCGTCTAATGATAAAATTACATTGTTCTCAGTTGTCGGGTTAAATTTGATCCATTCCATTGCTGTGATCACTTTTCTAATGTTCACGACAGACTGACGTCCCCATATACATCCAGACTAGGTGATTTATCGCGCCCTATGGGCGCTCTTCACACCGTCGTAAGGGGCTGCGCCCCCTTAATTTGTGAACATTTGTATATGAGAAAGGTGGTTAGAATTGTATGAAAGATGCCTGTATTGCAACTTCAGTTATAGGTGAAATGTGTTAAATAGAGAGCATATGATGTGGAAGGGGGTGTGTATTGTTTTGTTTAATTAAAAAGCGGTTACAGAGTAAGATGTACATTGATAGTGTGGATGGTACAGTGACATTTGTGGGTGTGGGGGGGGGGCTGTGTGTGCATGTTGTTTAGGTGTGTGTGTGTGTGTGTGCAATAGTATAGTAGGGTGTTTCTGAGTCAGCGGCTCCCCACTGGCGGAGGTCACGACACAGGAAAACAGGAGGCTGGGTAGTGATAGGGATGTGTGGGAATAAGGGGGACTAAAGAGGGTGGGAGATACTGTGCTACGTATTGCAATTTACATGGACATTCCAAAATATAAACGCAATAATTGGTGTCACAGTTAATAAATTGTTTACATGGAAAGAATTTTTTTATTAGAGGATGATGTTACTGTATTTATCCCATTCAGCATGTGTTTGCACGTTAAACAAATATTTTTGTTGCATTTGAAGCTACCAAGTGGTTTTTGTGGAAGCCATGTCGGTTTGGAGATAGTGGTAGTGGAAGAGAGAAGAGAAGGTGCTATGAGATCTTTTAGATTCCTATTTCTTCTGAATATAATTGTAGGTTTTATAAGTACTTCCTGAAGAATTTTATCATGTTTTAATATTTCAGCATTTTTAAGTATAATCTTTTTGATTTGGTGTCATTTTGAATTCTATTTAGAAATAAATGATATTGATTCTTCAGAGTTATATGTTGCCCACACTTTCTTTCTGGTGTAATTTTGAATTTAAAAGGCCTTTAAGAGATTCAGCTAGCCCCACCGACAGAGCCTGAAGATCTGAGAACCAGACTCGTCTGGGCCAATGCGGGGCCACCAGGATCAATGTCCCCCCCTCCGCCTTCAGCTTGCGAATCAGTCGCAAGAGGAGGGAGAATGGTGGGAAGGTGTACATCAGCCTGAATGGCCACGGAGCGGACAGGGCGTCCACCAAGATGGCGGCCGGGTCACGAGCCCTGGATCCGTAAAGGGGGACCTTGTGGTTGTCTTGAGAGGTATCAAGTCCACCTCGGGTAAACCCCACCATCGTACCAGCGTCTGGAACACCTCCTGATGGAGGGACCATTCGCCGGCATTCAGTGTTTGACGGCTTAGGAAGTCCGCTTCCCAATTCTGGACTCCTGGGATAAAGACCGCTGATGGAGCCGGAATCTTCTTCTCCTCCCACTGAAAGATGCAGGATGCTTCCACCATTGCTGCCCGGCTGCGAGTGCCACCCTGGTGGTTAATTTAAGCCACCGTGGTCGCATTGTCCGACTGGACTTGCACCGGGCGACCACTCAGCCAGGGTTCTGCCAGGCAAAGAGCTCGGAAGACCGCCCTCAGTTCGAGGACATTGATTTGAAGCTTGGCCTCCGATGTAGACCAAAGGCCTTGGAATGACCTCTGGCAAGTGACCGCTCCCCAACCGCGGAGACTGGCATCAGTGGTGAGGAGGGTCCATTGGTGGATCCAGAATGGCCGTCCCATCATGAGGTTCATGAGGTTCTGGTCTAAGAGACACCACGAGAGAGAGAAACGGACTGTCGGCGATAAGGTTATCACCTAAGATCGGAGAGAAAGATAGGATCCTGACCACTTGGAGAGAATCTCCTTCTGAAAGGGGCGGGAGTGGAACTGGGCATATTCCACCATGTCGAAGGCCGACACCATGGAACCCAGTACCTTCATGCAAGCATGCATGGACACCCGTCGGGGAAAGAGGAGCCAACGAATTTGGGACTGCAGAGTCTGACTACGGTCCTCCGGCAGGTAGATCCTCTGATGGATATTGTCCAACCTGGCCCCCAGGTGAACCATTGACTGGGCCGGAATCAGTGAGGACTTGTCCCAATTGATGATCCAGCTGTGTTGTTCCAGGAGCTGTATCACGACAGTCTGGTGGTCCCTGAGAAGGTCTGCAGAATGCACGAGAATCAACAGGTCGTCCAGATATGGGAGTATTCGGATACCCTGGGTGCGCAGACTGCTGCCCATTACTGCCATCACCTTTGTGAATACACGGGGGGCAGTGGATAGACCAAATGGTAGGGCCCTGAACTGGAAATGCTGGTCCAGGATGGCAAAGCGCAGGAACCGCTGATGTTCCGGACGGATGGGGATGTGTAAGTACACATCCTGTATGTCCAAGGATGCCATGAAGTCCCCTGGCTGAAGGGCCAGGACAGTGGAGCGTAGGCTCTCCATCCTGAACTTTGGAACACGTACAAACTTGTCTAGCTTCTTTAAGTTGAGGATGGGCCTGTAGGAACCGTTTGGTTTCCTGACCAGGAAGAGGTTGGCGTAAATCCCCGAACCTCTTTGGGCCAAGGGAACGGGTATGATGACTCCTGTTTGAAGCAAACATTGAACTGCTTGTTCTAACGCTTTGCGCTTTTCCAGGTCTGATGGTAGACTCGTGGCGATGCCAAAAAGTTAAGGAGTAGCCCCGAGAGACCACCTCCTGAACCCAAGCGTCTGTGGTGGATTCCAGCCAGATGGGAGAAAACCCCAACAGACGACCGCCCACCTTGGGATCTCCAAGGTGGGGGCCCACCCTGTCACGCGGTGGGCTTGTCCGCAGGCTTGGGGTCAGGGCGTCTGGTGGCCCAGGGACGCTTGCCTCTAGGATGGGAGGATCTGCCCCCCTGGAAAGATCTGGAGGAGAAGGCCTGTCCCCTACCACGACCCTGGAACCGAAAAGCCGGCCTGGGCCGTGTAGTCGAGGTGGATGGTAGAAAGGCAGTTTTTGAAGCTGCCACCGTAGCGAACATCTTATCCAGCTCAGGACCGAATAAGAGAGAACCGTTGAATGGAAGAGCTTCCAAAGCCTTCTTAGAGTCAATGTCAGCCTTGCAGCCAAAGTGATCTGTGGGCGGCCACTGCTGAAGCTGACACACTGGAGGAGAGAGTAGCGGAATCAAGAGCTGCCTTGCCTAAGTAGAGGGCAGCCTGATGTATCAACTCTATAGTCGGCAGTAGAGTTTCTGCTGGGGCCCCCTCAGACACCCCTGCTGTGAGGACAGCAGTCCATTTAGTTAGGGCCATAGCCACCCAGGCTGACGCCAGGGCTGGCCTGCCTGCTGCCCCTGCTGTGGTGTAGATAAGCTTCAAGAAGTTTTCCAACTTCCTGTCCGCCTGGTCCTTAAGAGACGCTGTAGGGAGAGGCTTTTACCAGTTTTGCCACATGAGCGTCTACCCTGGGGGCTGTCTCCCAGGGGGTCCTGTCCTACTGGGGGAGAGGATAGAGGGAGAAGAAACATTTGTGAATGACAAACCTCCTATTGGGGACCTCCCAAATGACCATGTCAAGATTATCCGACTTGGGAAACAAACTTAAGGAGCGTTTAGGGCAGGCGGATCAACGTGGTCGTCTATTAGAAGGACCTTCTTAACCGCTGTAATCAGGCCTGGTACATCAAGGCGAGACAGGGGATCCTCTCTATGAGACGGGGGGTCCTTTCTAACACAGACATCCCCTACGTCAATGGTGTCATCGACGGCCTCCTCCAAATAGTCATCATCCTGATCGTCTTGCTCCTCCTCATCATCATCTGAGTCATGCATGAGGAGGGGCCGGAGTGCCGCCGGTCTTTTAACTAAAGACCTGCGTCTATCTGCGGGCAATGAACCCTCCCCCTGGGCATCCAATGCTGGGGGGGTTGCACCCGCCACCGATGAGGATAGCACGGGCTGCCGGGGCAGCGCAGCTGAGACTTTATCAACTAGCTGCGCCATCATCTGCACAAGGGATGAGGCCCAAGCAGGATCCTGAGAGGAGGCCGTAGGCGTGGGCAGCGCCTGCGCATTGTAGCAGCTTGCGCATAGGCCGTCCTGTACATAGTCCTGGGGAGATAGGCCCGCATTACAGGCTGTGCATGCCGGCAATGCTGGGGCGTCCCCCTTCTTGGACTTGCCCTTGTTGGGCATAATTACTGTAAGTACAGGAGGGCTAAGTACAAAATGACACCAAATACACTGCAGCAGCTATTGGGTTAATAAGTACACATATATAGCAAGCATACATAGGCATACAATGCAATTACAAGGCAAATGGCACTAGGCTCTTGCAGCAGCTATGGCTGACTGGAGCACTCAGTAACTGTGACCTGTGTCCCATAGGAGAGGTACAGGGGGGACTTGCCCAAGCCTCCTGGCAGTGAAAGAGTGGAGCCCCGGGTGGCAATGGAGCTTCTCCGTGTCCCTCCTCACATGCAGCCAGGCAAGGGATGTCAGTGGCGGGAACTCTCTGTGCGCCAAGCACAGTTCCCTGCCTACTGTCCCCGGGGGAGGGGCTGATGTGGGGGGAGCCACCTCCCCCTTCTAGCAAATGACCCCCAGGGAAGATGTCCTCCTGCAGCGCCGGTAAAATGGCGGGGATCTGGCGCGCGCCGGGAGGCCCCGCATACCAGCGCTGCTGCCCACAAACTAAGATCCCTGGTGGTCCAGCGGGACGGGCGGCAAGCCGACCGCTTGCTAGCACAGCCGGCGGTCACCCCTCGCCGGCTGTGACAGCCACTCTGTGCGCCTCACTGCGCTATTTTCACACACTCCAGGCGGGGAGCGTGAATACTCACAGTGCGTCCCATTTGTTCTGAAGGGGGCGCCTGTGGTCCCCGGCGTCCGGCTGTGACTGAAGGCTCCCCAGTGCCCGGGGGCCACTGCAGGTCCCCACCCGCGGGTGGCAATGCAGCGCCGGACCCGGGTGATGGAGCCAGCAGCGCAGGGGTCTGGTCAGACCCCCAGCGCTGCTGCTCTGGCACTCGCAGTAGAAAAAATAAAGTTATGGCTGCTAATATAGCAGCCCCTCTTTTGGGTGCATCTTGCCAGCACCCTAGAAAAACTGAGGTCCTTGGCCTGGAGGCGGGGTATAGGAGGGGAGGAGCCTGGCTGCCTGGGAGGCAGTTAAAGTTAACCAATAGGGTGCTGGTGCTCTCTCCCACTCCTATTACCCACTGTAAAGCTGTGGCCCCTGATGTCTCCCGAAGGAGAAATGTGTATTTTGAGCATAATTCAACAGGTAAGGGCAATGGGCCCGTTTATACGGCTGGTGGAGAACCTAGCTGCTCTGGGAAAAGTAATAATAGCAAGGAAATGGAGGCGCATGAGGCACCGGATTTATACCACTGGATCCATCTGGTAAACCATACAGTAGATAATGAGAAGTACACATACACCAAAAGTAATAATGTAAGAAAGTATCATCAAACGTGGGACAGATGGACACTGTCAGAATTCTATGAGGCTTATACAGGAGTATACACAACAATGCATATACATTATACAAATCCACACTATTACACAGGACCAACCAGACACAGGAATAGCTTTATTATAAATGGCCGTATACAGAAGGTGAGATAGATGAGGCACAATGTAAGTTTAGTATAATCGGTGTAATGGCATCGCTTGTCAGACATAAAGCACATATACACTGCACAGATATAAGGTAGGGGAAAGGATGGGATGTAACATCTTATCTCTGTATCATACGCATATTGTAATAAGAAATACTGAATAAAAATAAGATCTGGGCAGTGATTGGGTGGATGTTTGTATCCCAGGATGTAAATGTCCCAGGAGCAGCCTGGCTTCCTGCTGAGCTGGTGCCTGGAAGCCTGCAGTATGATTACAGTAATGTGGGGTACACATCAGGATGATTTATCCCAAAATAAGCCAATTTAGATACAATCTCGACCGATTTTATGTAAATTGGCCATTTCACTGCCGTTCTGATGCGATCCCGATCCGATGTGCAGCCCCGCGGATCGTTAGGTCTTCTCTAAGATCGTACCTGCAGCAGATAGTTTCTGAGAAACGACCATTGAAGTGGGTTCGGGTCGCGATCACATCAGAGGCAGTTCCTGAGCGTGTCATAGGCTCCGCCATATAGTGAGCAGGTCATACATTCCCCTAACAACCCGCTCACAAGCTGCATCATGCTGGTGTGTACCCAGCATAAGCCGGCAGCTCTGGAGAGGGGGGAGGGGGCTGGTTGTGGAGGAACATCAGCCAGGACAGTTTCTGCTAGCCTTACATTTAAGAACCCATGGGTAGCTCCCACAGTTTCTAGGGGGTGAATCGAGTCTGCATTGTTTTGGGGAGACTACTCTCAGATGATCCCTGTGCATGCAACAGGGGTATCCTCTCATCAATGCTCATGTTTAATGTAGATCTGCTCATCAAAATGTTATTTTTCTGGTATTTACAAAGTATACATTTATTTATAAAACATTTCCCACACTGCAAGCATGGAAAAGGTGTCTCTGATGTCTAACAAGATGCGATTTATTGGTAAAACATTTCCCGCATTCAGCATGAAAATGGTTTCTCACCTGTATGGTTTCTCTCATGTAGAACAAGACTGGATTTAAGTGTAAAACGTTTCCCACATTCAGAGCATGAAAATGGTTTCTCACCTGTATGTACCCTCTCATGTGTAACAAGATTGGATTTATTGCTATAACATTTCCCACACTCAGAACATGAAAATGGTTTCTCACCTGTATGTACCCTCTCATGTGTAACAAGACTGGATTTATGTGCAAAACATTTCCCACACTCAGAACATGAAAATGGTTTCTCACCTGTATGTACCCTCTCATGTGTAACAAGACTGTGTTTATGAGTAAAACATTTCCCACATTCAGAACACGAAAATGGTTTCTCACCTGTATGTTCCCGCTCATGTAGAACAAGATTGGATTTATTGCTATAACATTTCCCACACTCAGAACATGAAAATGGTTTCTCACCTGTATGTTCCCTCTCATGTATAACAAGATTGGATTTATTTCTATAACATTTCCCACACTCAGAGCATGAAAATGGTTTCTCACCTGTATGTACCATCTCATGTGCAACAAGACTGGGTTTATGAATAAAACATTTCCCACATTCAGAACATGAAAATGGTTTCACACCTGTATGTACCCTCTCATGTACAACAAGACTGGGTTTATTCCTATAACATTTCCCACACTCAGAACATGGAAATGGTTTCTCACCTGTATGTACCCTCTCATGTATAACAAGATGTGACTTACGAGAAAACGATTTCCCACATTCAGAACATGAAAATGGTTTCTCACCTGTATGTTCCCTCTCATGTACAACAAGACTGGATTTATTCCTATAACATTTCCCACACTCAGAACATGAAAATGGTTTCTCCCCTGTGTGATGTCTCTGATGTAAAGCGAAAACTGACTGACTTATAGAACTGGATGATACTGTATCATCTTTATGGTCTGTACTGGGTGTAGTAAGGTCTGAATGATCAGGAGAAGGTTCCTCATGACTAGAGGGACCAGATGAAATATCTGCACTGGGAAATGTTGGGTCTGTATTGGGGATAATGGGTTTTTCTTCTGGAGAATCTTGTCTGATGTTCTTATCTTCTAGTATATAATCTGGAGACACAATGAGATCTCCCTCCGAGGTATTCCTGCTTGTGCGCCCATCTACAAGGAAACAGATGAATGACAACAGACAGAATTGGTGACATTGAGAAGGAAATGTTCATGGATGTTTTATCACTTACACTGAACATGTCTATTGCTGCGCACACACTGGCCGATATATCGCTGGTCCGTCAGCCAGTGGGCACCAGCAATAAATCTGTAACCAACGTGATCTCTACAACAGAGCCGATGGCCGATATATTGGTGCATTGTGCTATGGGCCTGATTCTGGATGACCTGGTACCAAGTCCCAAAGTGCCGACCTGACGAATAGCCGCTACCCCACCCGGATCCCCTCGCATGTGCCCAATGCTGGAGAGATCATTGAAATCTCCAGGGCTCAGGGCGGCTGACGCCATGTGAAGTCAGCTACCCGCCCCTGGCACCTTGCATGAGGCTGGAATTTACATGGGAATGCTCATGAAACGCTGGGTGTTCCCATCCATGGCCCATCACCACCAGTGCCCCCGTCCGTCCGTCATACCCCCCCCCCCCATCCCCTCTCACCCCCCAGCACCTCATCTTACCACATCACCTTGCACCCAGCCACCTCCCATTTCCGCTCCCACCCCCATTCCTACCTTTCGCTCTCTCCCAGTCCCCTTCTCTCTCTCTCCTCCACCCAATCTGCCCCCCCTCTCCCCTGCTCTCTTCCTTCTGCCCCATCTCTCTTAATTGTTATTTTGTCTAATTAAGTTATACAGAATACCTATTGGGAGCTGCAATAGCCATAAGTCGTCTTATAATTATCTCGTTAGACAGCATTCATTTTGATTATTATATTTTCAATGTAAAGTATTAGCGCCTGATTATCATGATTATCCTTTTCTACCAGAGAGTGTGGGGAGGAGACTGGTCAGATCTCTGGGCTGGTAACACACAGTGACATGATGTGAGGGGGAGAGCAGGAGTACAATAGGGGCTGATGGCTCCTGATGTAGGAGATACACCAGAGAGTGTGGCGAGGAGACTGGTCAGATCTCTGGGCTGGTAACACACAGTGACATGATGTGAGGGGAGAGCAGGAGTATAATAGGTGCTGATGGCTCCTGATGTATGAGATACACCAGAGAGTGTGGGAAGGAGACTGGTCAGATCTCTGGGCTGGTAACACACAGTGACATGATATGAGGGGGAGAGCAGGAGTATAATAGGGCTGATGGCTCCTGATGTATGAGATACACCAGAGAGTGTGGGGAGGAGACTGGTCAGATCTCTGGGCTGGTAACACACAGTGACATGATGTGAGGGGGAGCAGGAGTATAATAGGGGCTGATGGCTCCTGATGTACGATATACACCAGAGAGTGTGGGGAGGAGACTGGTCAGATATCTGGGCTGGTAACACACAGTGACATGATGTGAGGGGGAGAGCAGGAGTATAATAGGGGCTGATGGCTCCTGATGTACGATATACACCAGAGAGTGTGGGGAGGAGACTGGTCAGATATCTGGGCTGGTAACACACAGTGACATGATGTGAGGGGGAGAGCAGGAGTATAATAGGGGCTGATGTCTCCTGATGAATGAGATACACCAGAGAGTGTGGGGAGGAGACTGGTCAGATCTCTGGGCTGGTAACACACAGTGACATGATGTGAGGGGGAGAGCAGGAGTATAATAGGGCTGATGGCTCCTGATGTATGGGATACACCAGAGAGTGCGGGGAGGAGACTGGTCAGATCTCTGGGCTGGTAACACACAGTGACATGATGTGAGGGGAGAGCAGGAGTATAATAGGGGCTGATGGCTCCTGATGTATGAGATACACCAGAGAGTGTGGGAAGGAGACTGGTCAGATCTCTGGGCTGGTAACACACAGTGACATGATGTGAGGGGAGAGCACTAGTATAATAGGGGCTGATGGCTCCTGATGTATGAGATACACCACAGAGTGTGGGGAGGAGACTGGTCAGATCTCTGGGCTGGTAACACAAAGTGACATGATGTGAGGGGAGAGCACTAGTATAATAGGGGCTGATGGCTCCTGATGTATGAGATACACCACAGAGTGTGGGGAGGAGACTGGTCAGATCTCTGGGCTGGTAACACACAGTGACATGATGTGAGGGGGAGAGCAGGAGTACAATAGGGGCTGATGGCTCCTGATTTCTTAGATAGCTGTAAAGCTGTATTAATAGAACAAGGAAAATACTGTATGCAGTAAATGATTATTTCTCACCTGTGCTGATATCTGTAGGGATTTCCTCCTTCTTACACTGCTGATCACCCCTCATATGTGTGTCTTCTGTCTCTGTATCTTCTTTCTTATCTAACACATAAGACTCTTCTCTTATCTTCATATCCGTCACATACGTCTCTTCTTCCTCTGTGTCTTCTGCCTTAATATCTTCACATTGAACCTACAATATTAGTAATGTCTGATGCTAGGGAGATTACACAGTACAATATCCGTGCATAGGACACACACACACAACCACTGCAATTCATATAGTGACAGTCACTTTGGTATATTGGGGAGACCCTAAATTCCCACCTACCTGATCCTCCTGTGGGGTCCTGTGAGTTTCCTCTGTACAGTGCTGGGAATACAGAGGACGGGGACATCTCTCTGTCGTATCTCTGTTACTAGACCCATCTATAGGAGACACACAGTGACTGAGGACATGGTATATATGTGATTATCCTGGGAATACAGAGGACGAGGACATCTCTCTGGGGTATCTCTGTTACTGGGCCCATCTGTAGGAGACACGCAGTGACTGAGGACATGGTATATATGTGATTATCCTGGGAATACAGAGGACGGGGACATCTCTCTAGGGTATCTCTGTTACTGGCCCCATCTGTAGGAGACACGCAGTGACTGAGGACATGGTATATATGTGATTATCCTGGGAATACAGAGGACGGGGACATCTCTCTGGGGTATCTCTGTTACTGGGTCCATCTGTAGGAGACACGCAGTGACTGAGGACATGGTATATATGTGATTATCCTGGGAATACAGAGGACGGGGACATCTCTCTGGGGTATCTCTGTTACTGGGCCCATCTATAGGAGACACACAGTGACTGAGGACATGGTATATATGGGATTATCCTGGAATACAGAGGACGGGGACATCTCTCTGGGGTATCTCTGTTACTGGGCCCATCTGTAGGAGACACGCAGTGACTGAGGACATGGTGTATATGTGATTATCCTGGGAATACAGAGGACAGGGACATCTCTCTGGGGTATCTCTGTTACTGGCCCATCTGTAGGAGACACACAGTGACTGAGGACATGGTGTATATGTGATTATCCTGGGAATACAGAGGACGGGGACATCTCTCTGGGGTATCTCTGTTACTGGGCCCATCTGTAGGTGACACGCAGTGACTGGGGACATTGTATATATGTGATTATCCTGGGAATACAGAGGACGGGGACATCTCTCTAGGGTATTCCTGTTACTGGCCCCATCTGTAGGAGACACGCAGTGACTGAGGACATGGTATATATGTGATTATCCTGGGAATACAGAGGACGGGGAAATCTCTCTGGGGTATCTCTGTTACTGGGCCCATCTGTAGGAGACACGCAGTGACTGAGGACATGGTATATATGTGATTATCCTGGGAATACAGAGGACGGGGACATCTCTCTGGGGTATCTCTGTTACTGGGCCCATCTGTAGGAGACACACAGTGACTGAGTACATGGTATATATGTGATTATCCTGGGAATACAGAGGACGGGGACATCTCTCTGGGGTATCTGTGTTACTGGGCCCATCTGTAGGAGACACACAGTGACTGAGGACATGGTATATATGTGATTATCCTGGGAATACAGAGGACGGGGACATCTCTCTGGGGTATCTCTGTTACTGGGCCCATCTGTAGGAGACACACAGTGACTGAGGACATTGTATATATGTGATTATCCTGGGAATACAGAGGACAGGGACATCTCTCTGGGGTATCTCTGTTACTGGGCCCATCTGTAGGAGACACACAGTGACTGAATATATTGTACATGTGGATTAGCAGATGATACGTGTATATAGGGGGGCCCATATCTGCTCACCCCTGTACAATAACAAACTCTCTTCATACCCAGTGATGTGAGGGGCCAGTGATTCTCCATCATAACATCCCTGCACAGACCCTTGTGTTCCTCTATATACTTCCCATCCTGCGCAGAGAAATAGACAGTGACATCCTGACACCTTATAGAAACCCGACACAATCACCTCTCCGGTCGCATCCCTCGGTATTACTGTATAATGTCCCATTCCCAGCAGTCACCTCTCCGGTCACATTCCCCGGTGTTACTGTATAATGTCCCATTCCCAGCAGTCACCTCTCCGGTCACATCCCCCCGGGGTTACTGTATAATGTCCCATTCCCAGCAGTCACCTCTCCGGTCACATCCCCCGGTGTTATTGTATAATGTCCTATTCCCAGCAGTCACCTCTCCGGTCACATCCATCGGTGTTACTGTATAATACCCCATTTCCAGCAATCACCTCTCCGGTCACATCCACCGGTGTTACTGTATAATGTCCCATTCCCAGCAGTCACCTCTCCGGCCACATCCACCTACTGTATAATGCCCCATTTCCAGCAGTCACCTCTCCAGTCACATCCCCGGTGTTACTGTATAATGCCCCATTCCCAGCAGTCTCCTCTCCTGTCACATCCCCGGTGTTACTGTATAATGCCCCATTCCCAGCAGTCCCCTCTCCGGTCAGCTCCCCAGTGTTACTGTATAATGGCCCATTCCCAGCAGTCACCTCACCGGTCACATCCCCCGGTGTTACTGTATAATGTCCCATTCCCAGCAGTCACCTCTCCGGTCACATCCCCCGATGTTACTGTATAATGTCCCATTCCCAGCAGTCACCTCTCCGGTCACATCCCCCGGTGTTACTGTATAATGCCCCATTCCCAGCAGTCACCTCTCCGGTCACATCCCCCGGTGTTACTGTATAATGTCCCATTCCCAGCAGTCACCTCTCCGGTCAGCAGCTGGATGATCTTATTGGTGAGTTCCAGGATCTTCTGCTCCTTGTCTCTCCCATGTATCAGTGAATGAGGTGGAGGCACTGTGATGGAACTCTGGGTCCTGCTCAGTTCTCCTGACACACAGTGATGGCAACTGGGTGTCTCATGGTCACTGGATGTCTTCTTCACTACTTTGTAACCCTGTGTATTGGAAAATATACTATTACTGCATACACTCGCATACTTTGCCCGTACCTTACCGTTTACAATATAAAATACTTCTACTCACATATAAAGCTATTAACCATACTGAACCAGCTTATATCTCTTTATTTCACAAAATATCTCCCATCTCGGCCACTGCGCTCTGCACAAGATCTGCGTCTCTCTCCTGCACGGATCACTAGCTCCCATTCACTATTGCAGGACTTTCATCGGGCTGCTCCCACCCTATGGAATGCCCTTCCACACACAATAAGACTCTCCACTAGCCTCCAAACTTTCAAGTGTTCCCTGAAAACTCACCTCTTCAGGCAAGCCTATAATATTTAAGTTACATACGCATAACCCTCTGAGGCACTTATGTATTATATAGCTTCCCTTCTGGACTTGTAACTTGGTGGGACTGCTATGCTATTACTGGTGCCTGTCCTTGTGTTTCCCTCCTATGTCCCTATAGATTGTAAGCTTGCAGCAGGGCTCTCGTACCTCCAAGTCTGTCTGTTGTTACCCAGTTCGTTTTAACACTGTCTAAAATTGTAAAGCGCAACGGAATCTGCTGCGCTATATAAGAAACTGTAAATGAATATTATACTCCCAGTCATCACCCTCTATTAGTGCTATGATATGTAATTACCAAAATCCACCAATCAGGTCACTGTAGTAATAATATATCAGTGATATCACTGACACTCTCAGATATCCTAACCTCCCCAGTCATGTCCCTGTATTATTACTATAGATATAAGTGATGTCACAGTGACGCTCCCAGATCCCCTCACCTCCCCAGTCACGTCCCTGTATTATTACTATAGATATAAGTGATGTCACTGTGACACTCTCAGATCACCTCACCTCCCCAGTCACGTCCCTGTATTATTACTATAGATATAAGTGATGTCACAGTGACACTCCCAGATCCCCTGACCTCCTCAGTCACGTCCCTGTATTATTACTATAGATATAAGTGATGTCACTGTGACACTCTCAGATCACCTCACCTCCCCAGTCACGTCCCTGT
Organism: Crinia signifera; assembly: GCF_055691185.1. Classification (NCBI taxonomy): domain Eukaryota; kingdom Metazoa; phylum Chordata; class Amphibia; order Anura; family Myobatrachidae; genus Crinia; species Crinia signifera. The sequence goes on from NC_139222.1 coordinate 29,226,024, forward strand.
ATTATTACTATAGATATAAGTGATGTCACTGTGACGCTCCCAGATCCCCTCACCTCCCCAGTCACGTCCCTGTATTATTACTATAGATGTAAGTGATGTCACAGTGACGCTCCCAGATCCCCTCACCTCCCCAGTCATGTCCCTGTATTATTACTATAGATATAAGTGATGTCACAGTGACGCTCCCAGATCCCCTCATCTCCACAGTCACGTCCCTGTATTATTACTATAGATATAAGTGATGTCACTGTGACACTCTCAGATCACCTCACCTCCCCAGTCACGTCCCTGTATTATTACTATAGATATAAGTGATGTCAAAGTGACGCTCCCAGATCCCCTCACATCCCCAGTCATGTCCCTGTATTATTGCTATAGATTTAAGTGATGTCACAGTGATGCTCCCAGATCCACTCACCTCCCCAGTCATGTCCCTGTATTATTACTATAGATATAAGTGATGTCAGTGACGCTCCCAGATCCCCTCACCTCCCCAGTCACGTCCCTGTATTACTACTATAGATATAAGTGATGTCACAGTGACACTCCCAGATCCCCTCACCTCCCCAGTCACGTCCCTGTATTATTACTATAGATATAAGTGATGTCACAGTGACGCTCCCAGATCCCCTCACCTCCCCAGTCACGTCCCTGTATTATTACTATAGATATGTGATGTCACAGTGACGCTCCCAGATCCCCTCACCTCCCTGTATTATTACTATAGATATAAGTGATGTCACAGTGACACTCCCAGATCCCCTCACCTCCCCAGTCACGTCCCTGTATTATTACTATAGATATAAGTGACATCACAGTGACACTCCCAGATCTCCTCACCTCCCCGTCACTTCCCTGTATTATTACTATAGATATAAGTGATGTCACAGTGACACTCCCAGATCCCCTCACCTCCCCAGTCACGTCCCTGTATTATTACTATAGATATAAGTGATGTCACAGTGACGCTCCCAGATCCCCTCATCTCCCCAGTCACGTCCCTGTATTATTACTATAGATATAAGTGATGTCACAGTGACACTCCCAGATCCCCTCACCTCCCCAGTCACGTCCCTGCATTATTACTATAGATATAAGTGATGTCACAGTGACGCTCCCAGATCCCCTCACCTCCCCAGTCACGTCCCTGTATTATTACTATAGATATAAGTGATGTCACAGTGACACTCCCAGATCCCCTCACCTTCCCAGTCACTTCCCTGTATTATTACTATAGATATAAGTGATGTCACAGTGACACTCCCAGATCCCCTCACCTCCCCAGTCACGTCCCTGTATTATTACTATAGATATAAGTGACGTCACAGTGACGCTCCCAGATCCCCTCACCTCCCCAGTCACGTCCCTGTATTATTACTATAGATATAAGTGATGCTCCCAGATCCCCTCACCTCCCCAGTCACGTCCCTGTATTATTACTGTAGATATAAGTGATGTTACTGTGACACTCCCAGATCCCCTCACCTCCCCAGTCACGTCCCTGTATTATTACTATAGATATAAGTGATGTCACAGTGACACTCCCAGATCCCCTCACCTCCCCAGTCATGTCCCTGTATTATTACTATAGATATAGGTGATGTCACAGTGACACTCCCAGATCCCCTAACCTCCCCAGTCACGTCCCTGTATTATTACTATAGATATGTGATGTCACAGTGACGCTCCCAGATCCCCTCACCTCCCCAGTCACGTCCCTGTATTATTACTATAGATATAAGTGACGTCACAGTGACGCTCCCAGATCCCCTCACCTCCCCAGTCACGTCCCTGTATTATTACTATAGATATAAGTGATGCTCCCAGATCCCCTCACCTCCCCAGTCACGTCCCTGTATTATTACTGTAGATATAAGTGATGTTACTGTGACACTCCCAGATCCCCTCACCTCCCCAGTCACGTCCCTGTATTATTACTATAGATATAAGTGATGTCACAGTGACACTCCCAGATCCCCTCACCTCCCCAGTCATGTCCCTGTATTATTACTATAGATATAGGTGATGTCACAGTGACACTCCCAGATCCCCTAACCTCCCCAGTCACGTCCCTGTATTATTACTATAGATATAAGTGATGTCACAGTGACGCTCCCAGATCCCCTCACCTCCCCAGTCACGTCCCTGTATTATTACTATAGATATAAGTGATGTCACAGTGACACTCCCAGATCCCCTCACCTCCCCAGTCAGCAGGTAGATGATCTCCAGGGTGATATTTAGAATCCTCTCAGTCATGTGACTCTGGTCCTTGTCCATCCTCGGGGAATCAGTGACGTGTCTCATCCTCACGTGATGTCTAGTAAACACTCCGTTTCCTCTCCGTTGTCTAGGTGTAAATATAATTACAATAAACACCACAAAATACACATGTAACATATTAGGTAAAGGTGCCCATACACTAGTCCGATTTAGGCTAATTTCACCCGATCCTGATGGAACTGCCGAGAAATCAGATGTGTTTGACGTCCCCCTTGGGTCCAATTCGTATCGGACCGGAGCAGGAGGTCGGACCTGCTGCCTACCCGCCGACCCTGCCCCCGTCCCAGTGGCGGGGAATGGGGTCATATTAGATACATTGTATGTGAAAGGACCGCATGTGATGCATCGTATGCAGGTACCAGATGGCTCAGAGGTTGGGAAGGGGCCATACACTGCTGCGATACATCCCAGTAGTGTATGGCCACCATCCCAGTAGTGTATGGCACAAGAGCAGCCTCTAATGTTTCCGCATATATGTTTCCTGCTCGCCCTGTATAATCATCATACTACTACTACTAAGAAGATATCAGAGACTCGTAACCCAGAAAAAAAATCATATAAAATTAATTTAAGTTTTGTAACAGGACAACAAAAGCTGCTCCCAAATGGTAATAAAAAAACAGAGGCTGATGAACTATATAATTCTAACACCACACTAGAGGCTGCTCCCTCTGTATAACATTTTTTAACAGGACACCACAGACCGCTCACACCACAGGTCACTCCCCTGTAAACAGGACGCTACAGGCTGCTCTCCCTGTATAATGGGACGCTAGAGGCTGCTCCCCCAGGATAACGGGACACCAAGGTAGCACAATACTCAGTCTCACCTGCTACCAGATACAGCAATGCCTTCTATCGGTGCCCCGTAACTTAAACACTGTGGCTGCTGGAAGTGTGAGGCCTCAGGTAAGATCAGCAGCGCTGCCCCAGCAGGAAGCCGAGATGCTGCCGCCTCTGAACGTGGAGACTGGTCTTCGAAAATATGGCCGCCGTTCACTCGCACAGGGGACAATTGTTATGGATCGTTACTCGTAGTACTTACAGCATGGAATCTATCAGCTACCGGTGAACTCTCTCAATGCATTCACACAAGGCAATTACCGGCACTGATGTCCCAGTGTCTACATATAGCGGCGGCCATTTTCCTGTGGTTTGTACTCAGCTCCCAGACTCCCCCGCGGCTGTAGCCAAAGTGTATTTCCTGTGTGGGGTAGAGTGGGAGGAGCTGTGTTACCAGGGAAACGTCCCTTTCTGGTGTGCAATGTGCATGGCAGGCAGGAGGGAGAGTGCTGCAGCTGGCACCAGGTAACCCCAGGTATTATACTTTTAGTAACAGCATAGTAGTGATTGCTGGGTGTGTGCCATATGTGTACTTATACCCTTTTACACCGGAGCCGCAAGGGTTATTGCCGCTACAGTCCGGCCCAGGGCTTGATGTAAAAGCGCAAAAAAAATAAAATAAGCCGGGTCCTGTTACCCGGTGTCCGACCCGGCAAATGTTCAGGGTCGGACACAGGGCTTCCCCGGAGTCAGGGGCCGTGTAAATGGGTGACCCGGGTCATCCGACCCAGGGACCCATTTCCTTCAATCAGGGAGCCCCAACCATTCGGACCACAGCGCCCTGAGGTCAGTCTGGAGGTTGGGCAGGGGCTGCGTACAGCCTCCGCTGCTGTCTGCGGTACTATGCAAACAGCAGCAGAGGTGAATGTATGCCTGTGTGCGGCATCCATTCACCTCATGGACGGAGGCTGGGGGCAGCCCAGCAGCTTCCTGGCGCTTGGAGATGATGTCATCTCCGAGAGCCGGCTCAGGGCCCGAATTCACCGGCTTCCCCTACCCGGCATCATGCTGGTGGAACAACTGACGGGATACATCCAGGTCCAAAAACCCGGGAGGAGATGGTGTCAGACAGAAGGGGAGGAGATGGCATTAGAGAGAGTGGGAAGGAGATGGCATCAGAGAGAGAGAGGGAGGAGACAGCGTCAGAGAAAAGGTAGAGAAGAGGGCATCAGAGAAAGAGGGGGAGGAGACAGCGTCAGAGAGGGGGAGACAGAGTCAGAGTGGGGGAGGAGACAGCATCAGAGAGGGGGGAGGAGACAGCGTTGCAAAAAGAGAGAGGGGGGAGTTAGACAGCTTCCGAAATAGAGTGGGGGTGGGCACTTGACGGTATTAGGCCACAACCCCTAAATGTCCGCGAATCGCGGGACTGCTGGAAACCGGCCAGGAGGGTTGAGGGACCACAGCTTCATCCTCAATGGATGTGCTGCAGCTTGCGTTGGCCGGGCCAAGGTGAGGGGGCCGTGGCAAGGTGGAGCAGGTAGCGCTGAATGCTGCTGATCTTTGGTGCAGTCAGGACTGGGTACAGGGGGAGCTGCGGGCCCTAGAAACAGCTTGGACCCCATAGCAGCTGCACCCTCGATAGCTACATCACTGCTAATACTGCTAATTACCCACTTTCCCAGTCAGTCAGGAGAAAGTGCATAGTCAGATGCTTTGCATATATAATTTTCCTTTCAAAAATATGGAAAAGAAAAAGGGGGGGTAGCCTGCTCTAGTATCCCATAATGTCCACTAGACATATATAGATGATAGGTTGTGATTGGCAGAGCAGCACTCACCCAAGCTGGGTAACAGATGCTCCTGTGCCCTCCAGGGATTCAGTATTGAATCCCGGCGGTCGGGATCCCGGCGTTCAGAATCCCGACGCCGGAATCCCGACAGCCGAAATGCCGACAAGGGGGGACGTGGATCGCCCCCCCCCCCCCCCCGTGCGGGCTCGCTTCGCTCGCCACGCAGCGGGCCCGGTGCCTCGCTATGCTCGGCACACTAATTTATTCTCCCTCCAGGGGTGTCGTGGACACCCACGGAGGGAGAATGTGTCGGCATTTCGCGGTCGGGATTCCGGCGTCGGGATTCTGAACGCCGGGATCCCGACCGCCGGGATTGTAACTGCATCCCCCCTCCAGAGATATCGATAGTAAGTTGTAGAAAAAGCGGCACTCGCAGGCTTCATTAATTAAAAATCGTTTCATCCAATAAAATTATGTGTAATTTCCAAAATTTCAAGGTCTAACTCGGATGAGACTATCCACTTCAGTTCCATCGCCACTACACCACCATCAATTATCTGGGTGTTAAAACCAGTCGAGTACAGAACAAATGGATGGAAACAGACATCTTTTATAAGGCCACAGATAAGAACACTATCTTACACTTATTACTGACACATCAAGAAAACATTGGCCGCTTGTTACCACTGATAAAACCTACAATGTCTTCAGAACACCCATTTGATGAACTGCCATCAACGTGGACGCAACATCAAGGACTGGTTAGTCCAGAACAATGTAGCCATTCCAAGGAATACTATCTGTGGCACTTTTCTAGGCAGGAAACCGGGTGCATATAAATGCACCAACTGTATCACTTGCTGCTACATGGAGATAGGGAACTAGTTTTCCCGCCTGGCTGTTATAGCGGTGCTCTGCACCCTGCCCGATTTAAAGGGCAAAATGCGGCCTGCTCCTCTAGCAGCTCCCTGCTAAAACAGCCACCGTTTTAGAGACGGTGATGGCCAGACCCGCTCCCTTTAATGACGGTGGTGACCCGGAACCGCCCACAACAGTGATGTGGGTGGGACCAGTCCGCCCCCCTTAAGCTGCCCCCATGCAGCATCGCCCTGCCCATTTCCTAGAAGGAACACTAGGGAACTACATATTACATCGTAATTCTGAACACAAAATCCCTGTCACGCTAGCAGTGGCACCAGCTGGAGTGTAACGGAGGCTAGGTGCCTTGATGTAAGGTTTTTGCTAGGGATGGACATCGGAAGCCAACCATCAAATGATGGCAGTGCTTCCACCATTGAAACTTTCGATGCGATGGTAACTAACCATCGAATCAAAAGTATTCGATGGTGAAAACTAGTTATATGACTAGTGCATGCGCAAAAGCCTGTATTGCCATTTGTAAGGTAGTAATTGAGTTTGGTGGCAGGGCCCAGGCTCTGAGCAACATATTACTTTATCATTGGACATTGTGTGTATAATATACATATATAATATTCACACAATGCCCAATGATGAAGTAGTATAATAATTTTGTACACATTATTAACACTTTAACAGCAAGTAATCAAAATGTAATAAAATTAGATAAATTGTAAACTAACTCGTTTTAGGTTCCACTATTTTTCCAGATAGGAAAATGTCTATTTATTAAGGCAAGTGTAACTACACACACACACACACACACACAAATAAGGGAGATGACGGTATAGTGGTCATCACATCATTTTTATGGTGAGATAAATATTGCAATGAGCAGGGCTGGCTCTACCATTAGGCAGCTGCCTAGGGTGCCAGGATCTGTGGGGGCACCACTATAATGCTACACACTAGGCGATTCTAGCTTCCATCGTCAGCTATATGGTCGCTCAGTGCAGTGTTGGAACTTACGAGTGGTTGGCCCAGGTGTAAAACTACATTTTTGGGCCCTCCTCTTCCACTCCAAACCAAGTTCACAATATGCCACATAGCAGTGGGTGGCAGAAGTGGGCCCCTTAGTCTTCAGGGGCCCCGGTGCAATGCACCTGCTGCACCAATGGTAGTTCCGCCTCTGGCTCAGTGACCATATTGCCGGTGATACCTAGCGACCTTCGCCGTGTGTGCGCTCCCACCGCACACGACGGTCGCTGGTCGCAGGAACTTGCTAGAATCACTGGTCCCCAGTAAAATACTGATAACCAGCAATTCGGTCACTGAGCGACCAATCGCTAGCGACAAGGTCACGTAATATAAAAAATAGTTCACTATATATAAAAACAGTTAAGGTGCCCCTACACTGAGGCGATTTGGTCCGATTGTGGACAATTGCGACCAATCGACCCCAATCGCCTTTCCCTGACATGCTGTTGGGTCCCGTGCGCATCGGTCCCGACCAGGTGCTCAGACCGGCAGGCAGCCACCCGTTCCTCCTGGCGGTGAGGCGGGTGGGAAGCAGGGATGCATGCAATCTATCACAACGGATCGCATGCGTTCCTGCCGCCGGGAAGGTCCCTGCAGCCTGCAGGCTGTCCTGTGTCCGTACACTGCTGCGAGACGTCACAGCAGTGTATGGGCACTTTTATCTTGGTTCATTCCACTGGTACCCCAGGACTGTGTATATTGTTCCTCACTATCTCACTATATTCACAGAAACAGACAATCTCTGACCAACACTTCACTGATGATCATATAGTGGTTGCTGCCTGGTAATACTAATGCAGTATATTAATGAGTGTTGTATGTGACTGACATTCACAAATATCTGTAGCTAGTTGTATTGTGTACCTATTATTATTATTATTATTATTATTGTAGCTTGCCTGAGCTGGTATAACATTCAGTGACTTCTCCTCCTCTCTGAATCCTCCAGAGCTCAGTGTGTCTGTGAAATTTGCTGCTGTTTGAGTGACTGGTGCTGCAGGGTGAGGTTTGTGCTCTGATTGGCTCTCTGAGTCAGGGAGAGCCAATCAGAACTAGCAGTGGGCCCTGTTGCCTAGCAGCTACAGCAACCATAGAGAGGGAGAGGGAGGGAAGCAGAGAGAAAGTCAGACAGCCTCCAACGAACCTAGGAAGTTTCCCTGACACAGACACAGCAGCCAGGGGAGGCATAGCTTTTGGGAATTACAAAAAATAAGCCACCATCGGTACACCATCGAATGATTAGCATTCGATGGTGACAAACATCGGAAGGTCACCATTAAATGGTAAAAACACTAACATCGAAAGAAAAACATCGATGTTTCCGAAACATCGACCATCGATGTCCATCCCTAGTTTTTGCATAAACGACAGAAGGGAGTGATGCAATTGGATAAAAGAAAACCAGTTTTAATAAAGAGAAGAAAAAGGTTATTCACTAGGAATAGTCAGGCGCCTGGTATTGAGCTGATTCTTCAATTAAAGCAGCTGCTCAGGTGTGGGGGTAGTCACTCCCCACTTTTTAGAAAGAGAAAAAAAGGGGAGACACGCACTAGGCGAGTCAAGCAGCGCTTAACACAATGAATGATACCGATTGGTAAAAAATGTAACAATTTTACTGTTAAAAGTACATGCAAATGATACAATAATACAAATAAACAAAAGGGGTAAGGTGGGGAAATAAACGTAAATTGGAATTAATGTAACCAATAATAAAGGGATAAAATTGGAGGATGTGAATGAGTCCTCGCCTCAATGGACACGTCTGTGTAATATATAGGTCACTTAATGAGGATCAGGTAAGTGCACATTACCAGATAGGAATTTGATGTCCCACAGATGTAGCAAAACTGGGAATCCTCACGATGTATGTGGCCAGATGGAGTTGCCACTGGAGGAGATGGATACACTCAGATGGAATCAGTCCTCTAACTGAACAGCGAGAGAAGATGTTTTCTTTAGTCTCGATCGCCGGAGGATATCCAAAACGAAATCCCAGTTGGTGTTGCTGACATGGGTTTTGGCTTCCGTGTCTGGAGTAACTCACACTGGTATAGATGGTTTAACCAGGAGTTGCTGAGCACGGTGTCCGCCGTTTGAAGAAAACCACAGTGGGAATTGAAAGATGGTAGTGTCCACACTGAATGAAGTGTTCACAGTGAAGTCCAGAGGCTGAGGGGGGTCACCTAACCTCAGTATCACCTAAAGTATCAGGAGCCAGACCTAAAGACCCCACAAATAGAACCTTTAAAAACTCCAATTCAGATCATTTTTTAGGATCCCGCCAATGCAGGGAAATGGGAAAATACCAAGGGGGGGGGGGGGGGGGGGGGCACACCAAAGAAAAGACGCCACTAAAGCATAGAGGAGCAAGAGGAGGAAAGAGGGTTCAACGTAAGAAACTAATTTTAAAAAAAAACCCATCACTAATATTTTTAACATCTCCTCGAGACAACTTAATGAAGTAGAGTCTAGATTATTACAAAAAGGTTTAAAATTTTCACCCTCCACGGATGCCAACATTTTTACACTTTGTTGAGCTCAATAGATATATCCGCACATTGTGCAGACAGAGATATTTCGCCTCTCAAAAGTCTTGTAAAGATTATGATCCTGGATTCCCTATTCTCCTCGACAGTGGTGACCAAACTTCATTGGACACCCTGGCCGAGTTATGGATGGAGAGTAACAACTCCCCCAAAAAAATCTTTGACATAGACAAATCAAAACTAAAAAATAAATCTGATTTTTACCCCATAAAGGCGAAGGGGACAAGTATTGAGTCTTTCTATAAGACAACACTTGATGATTTCAAAGCACTCTGTTCTTCTGAGAAGCATAAATCTAAAATTAAACTCAGAGATAATCTCACAACATGGGAGAAAAAAGCCCTTATCGGTCTCACTGGGGACACCTCCATTGTCTTCAGGGAGGCCGATAAGGGCGGAGGGATTGTCATCCAAGATAGAGTGTGTTATGTAGATGAAGCACTTCGGCAATTATCTAATCCTTCATTTTATGCTAAATTGTCCAATAATCCCACTCAAAAGTATATTCTGGAGTTGAAGACTTTTCTTGATCAGGCTATTCTTGACTCTACCATCACCAAAGATGAATATTACTTTTTATTTAATCCTCACCCTTTGGTCCCCATTTTTTATCACCTCCCTAAAATTCATAAACACCTCACCTCACCACCTGGTCGTCCCATTATTTCTGGTGTCCAATCACTCACTTCCAACCTTTCACAATTCGTTGATTCCCACTTACAATCAAGAGTAACCACCCTCAGATCACACATCCGTGACTCTACACATTTCTTAAACTTGATTAAGGATATTACTTGGAAAGAGACCTACCACTTCCTAACCCTGGATGTGGAGAGTCTTTACTCTAATATACCACTTGAACTGGGTGTTAAAACTATAATAAAAAGATTGAGGGAGGATGGTGATCTGACGGTGGAGCTACAGCGGTTCCTCACAGATTCTATTTCATTTATCCTGAAACACAATGATTTTCTTTTTCAAGACACTTTCTATTTACAGATGATGGGAATGGCCATGGGGACCAGATTCGCACCAAGTTATGCTAACCTCTACATGGGGGAGGTTGAGGACCAACTCATCTGGGGGTCCTCCTTTGGTGCGAGTCTGGTCCTCTATGGCCGTTACATAGATGATTTGTTTTTCATTTGGGATGGGGACATCACATCTATCACTGCTTTTGTTTCACATTTAAATTCTAATTCCTTTAATCTTAAATTCACTTATGATTTTCACCCCCACACAATTAATTTTCTTGATCTTACTTTGGTGAGTGCTAATGGCTCCATACAAACCAGCAATTATCAGAAACCTGTCAACACTAACTCCTATTTAAACTTTAAAAGTGCCCATTACCCCCCTTGGGTGAAAAACATCCCCAAGGGACAGATGCTAAGACTCAGACGGAATTGTTCCGAACTAGAATCCTTTGACAAACAAGCTAAGGATCTTATCACCGCTTTCCAGGATTGTGGATATCCGTCCCAATTAGTTCAGGAAGCCTACAAATCCAGTAATGTAAGTGGAGGGTGGATCCGCACAGACTATGGTTCATATCAAGTAATTATGTTAGACTAATTTGAAAGACCAATATTTGAAACTATTGACGAAAAATCTCCTAGTCATCAATTGGTGGTGCGCCCAAACATTCAGAGAATACAACTGAATAAAAGGGGATTGACTTGCAAAGACGCAGGTCACAAAAAAGCAAAATGTGCTTTTTGGGCGCACTCTTTGTATATGATTATGTAATGTAGTATTGATTCATTAAAACGTAACTTTTATTAAGACTTTACCTAAAAGAAGGATGACTATCTAACTCTTCTTTGAAAAGAAAAATTCTCACTTGAAAGAGAAAAAGATTAAAATGTCCGCAAATGCCAGTTTTAGCTCTGCTATGAATGAGTCAGAGCATAAATTGGTCAGGCATGCAGTTAACGTTACTGGTCATAGGCATTCCTTTTGTAACGCTGCCTATTTATTGAGGCGTTGTGTAACCGTGATTACTCACTCCCTCTGATTATTTTTCAGGGCAAGTGCTGACAATTTTATTGTGACTAATAGTGGAATATATGTCCTATTGTGGTCACTGTCAGGTTGCTCCTTGTGTTCAACGCTTGTGGTTATGTATTAATGGTCTAATAGGTCTAAGTATTTGAACCATTAGTTTAATTATTCGCTGTGCAACGGACAATCAAAATAGCCATGTGGGAGTCTTGGCTCGCATTCATTAAAGGAATCTCACACACAGATGGAAATATTCCCCTGCAGTAGGTTTCTCCTTGGCATCATGTCATGACCAACCATGCGTGTACCATACCAGGTGTTCACCAGAGACTTGGCCTCTGATTACTTGTCTGACCCCCTATATATTCTATTGTTATATAGAAATATTTAGGGGTATACAGGTACACCTGGTATGGTACACGCATGGTTGGTCATGACATGATGCCATTGGTCTTTCAAATTAGTCTAACATAATTACTTGATATGAACCATAGTCTGTGCGGATCCACCCTCCACTTACATTACAGTATTACTCACTGAGTCCTTTCTCAGGTTAGGGATCCAGCACGACAACCAGGTATTTAAACCTTAAATATAGACTTTCACCACCTCTTACTCATATAAAGCCTATAGAACCAACAATTTCCTATGACATGTCGACATTCAGCCTAAAAAATGAGCTGCAACAAAAAAGGAGGACTGAAGATCTGGAGAGTATCTTCGCGTTTACACCGGGCGAGACAAACTCTGATACAAACTGGTCGGATGACCTTACCAAACTCAAATACTTATTACAACGCCAGATAAGAACAAATTGGGACCTCACTAGCCTGGAGAATTATTGCCAGAAAAAGATAACACCAAGGGGCCTTAGACCAAGGACCTTTCCGGCCTTCGAGCTGTATACGGACAACCTTAAAAAGGAATGGGAGAACACTCTCCTTAAATGTTCTCAAGAACTTATGGGTATATTAATACACACAACCACTTGGTCCTGGATGAAATATCCAAAGAGATAGATGGTATCGGTAAAAAACTGGAACAATGGGAACAAACGGTGAATTTTCAAAAATTTTTTGAGAGGAATAAGAAAGAGTTGGAGGACTATGAGAAAAATATCATAGAGCGGAAGAAGATCAAGTTTCAGAGAGATCAGAGAGACTTCTCAATAGGGCAAGTGTTCAAATGGACCAAATCCAACCCTCAAAGATCTAACAGGAGATATGCCCCATCTTCATCCGAAACAGACTTCTCCAGTCTAGAAGATCTGAGTGAACCCAACCAATATAGACTGGAGGTAGCTCCAAATAAAAGAACCATTGATCCCCAGCACAACTCCCAACCCACCGCCTCAATGTCTTCATCGCCGGCTTTTTTAGAGTATGGCCGAAACAACAGAGGACCGAAACAAAAAGAAAAACAAGGCGAGGCTCCAAGAAGAAGAAGGAGGTGGGAACCCCAGGACCCAAATCGGTACCAACTAAGGGACAGGGAGACGGAACCATCAAGGTATCCGAATTACAGGTACTAAACCTGTCACAGCATCTTCTGACGGATACACAAAAATCAGTTCTTCAAAGGGGCTTATCCTTTTGCCCCACAGCAAGATTCAATCGTTTCCAGTGGGAGACCAATTTACAGCTTTTTGGCCGGAAGCTTTTGCTGACCAAATTCTATACAAAGCATGAAAATCCCACTGACACACAATGGTCAGCCCAGGAACTAGAAGCCATTGCCACACTGGAAGATTTGGACCAAGAGAGCAGACTAATGGATGGAGACAAGATTGGAAGACCTACTTGCAAGAAACGTTCAACCTTTTTTCCCCCCGACAACATCTGCCCTGAAATCAAAGTATTTACCAATCTCGTTACACGTGATCTAGACAGACTACATAAAAAACATAAATACACGATTAAAACTGCTAATAACATCAGCAAGGAAGAGAAGAAGGCATTACGGGAGATTGGACAGTGGCAGGATGTACAAATCAAACCATCCGATAAGGGGGGCAATATTGTAATCTGGCCCACCGAATTATATTTAAAAGAAGCCAACAGACAATTGGACGACATAACTTGCTATACAAAAACCCTCTTTGATCCTACCTCAAATTTTAAAGCCCAGTATGAACACATCATTTATGGTGCATTAAAAGATAACATCATCACCAAGGCTGAACACCAATTCTTACAGGTACCAAGTCCTCGGACCGCAACATTCTATATGTTGCCAAAGGTCCATAAGAACCTAAGTAACCCTCCTGGACGGCCCATTGTGTCGGGCAATGGTGGGTTGATTGAGAATGCCTGTATATTTTTGGACACACACTTAAGGCACCACGTGACATCTTTACCTTCCTACACGAAGGACACAGCGGATATGCTTAAGAAAATCCACGATGTGTATCTGGAGAAAGATGAGTTACTTGTAAGCATGGATGTCGAGGCACTTTATACGAGTATCCAACACGATCTTGGTATTAAAGCGGTCAAGTATTTTTTAGAAATGGAAACTTTTGGGGATTTCCAGAATTTCCTTTTGGATCTTTTGCGGTTTGTCCTCCACAAAAATTATTTTCTATTCAACAACCGCTTCTACATCCAAGGGAGGGGCACAGCGATGGGGGCGGCTTGTGCCCCCACGTATGCAAACCTCTTCCTTGGATGGTGGGAGCGGGAGGTTGTTTTTCATGAAGATAACCAGATCTTTGTCGATTGTATCACTTCGTGGAATAGGTACATCGACGATGTGTTCATAATTTGGAGGGGTACGGAACAACAGTTGCATGACTTTATGAAACATCTTAACTGCAACGACCTGAACCTATGTTTTACTTATGAACACAGTAAAACCAATATTGCTTTTTTGGATCTCCAGATATGCAGAGGGAAGGACGATAAGATCACTACCGAGCTATACCGCAAAGCCACCTCGACGAACAGCTTACTTCACAACACAAGTGCCCACTTCCCACCCACCATGGCCAATATCCCCAAAGGGGAATTTTTGCGACTACGTCGCAACTGTTCGGATGATGTTACCTATCGAACAAACAGTGAGGATCTCTGTCTAAGACTCAAGGATCGGGGTTACTCCATGAGGCAAATCAAGAAGGCACAACGCACAGTCCTAAGAACTCCCCGGGATCAAATCCTATTTAAGGAGAAACCAATGGCAACGAAGGACAACAACGTCATCAGATTCATTGGGGACTTCTGTTCGGAGTGGAGGGAGATTAAAGACATATTACAGCGACACTGGTCCATTCTCCGCAGTGATGATGATCTAGCGGAAAAATTGGGCACTAGAGTTAACATGAGTTGGCGCAGGGCCCCGAGCTTAAAAGACCAACTAGTACGGAGCCACTACATGAGTACACCATTGAAGAAACCAACAGTAATTGGCAGTTATCCGTGTGGAGGCTGTAAGGCCTGTGAATACATCAGCAGGACCACAACTGTGAAGGACAAATATGGTGATGAGATCCACATTAAAGATTACTTTAATTGTAAGAGTAAAAATCTAATTTACCGCATCACATGCAGTTGCTCTAAGTCATATGTCGGCATGACTTCCCGCATGTTGAAATTGAGAACTTTGGAACATCTGGGAAATATTCGAAATGCCACGAAGGACCAAATGAAGATGAAACAGATCACATCTGTCGCGAGGCACTTCCTACACAAACATGCGGGACAACCCACCAGCTTCCAGATCTGTGGTCTTGAATATGTCAAGCTAGGCCTAAGAGGAGGTGACCTCAATCAGGCCTTGCTAAAAAAGGAGAGTAAGTGGATCTTCCTATTGGGGACCCTTACTCCAAAGGGCCTCAATGAGGGCATTAATTATGCAGCCTTCCTTAAATAAGCAGAGGGAATAAGATCGGATCCCGAATTATAGGAGGGTAAACAAACAGGAGAAAAGAAGGAAGGCAGAGCTACCTGATATTTAAATGGATAATGGAACTTGCACAGGTCCACTCAAATAATCACCATTTTTCACCTATAGTAATACTAATCACTATATACTTTGCCGGTAGGGCAAAGGTCATGCACCATCCCAACCCGAGGAATTTCTAGATATAAATATATATTTTATTTATTTCACTTATCACCTTTTAGTCTTTCCCTCCCCTTTCTGTCCTTTCTCTGTTTTCTCTTCTTCTTCTTTTTTATAATTATTGATTCCAGGTACTATCACCTAAGGCGAATCACACAAACACAACCATGTCTCACTTTATCACACTGTAAAGTTATGTATTATCACCCCATGTAGGTGTATGGACACTCATAAAGGATTCCTCTTTAATCCCATTTCTTTTGTGCATTTCCCTTACATCAATAAATATATCGTTTTGGCACTAGGATAAAAGAGTGAGGTCAGCCCAAAAAAAATTTTTCACTCATTTTACACCTTGGTTTTTACACGCGTGAGCGTTTTAGTTTTTTCCATATCACGTTTAGTCACTTTATTTGGTTAACAATGATCCAGGACCCACCTAATACCAGAATTGGCATTTTAGTCCCAAAATTAATAACTATAGCCACAGTCGACACAAGAGGTCGACACTGACAAGCCAGGCAATCAGAGTCTTTTATCTACACATGATCATCTAGTTGTCATCTAATCTGGCAATTAACAAACTCTCAGCACCCTTCCTCTCTCCAATAGTATCAAGCTCCCACCTCCCCCCTAGCTCCAATATTTTTCATCCATGTCTAGAGCGCAATTATCGATCATTAGACATTAGCAGCAGCAATTATTGACTGTCAATACTGACATACCGCCTGTATAGATCAGCGGCGAAATTTCTCCAAAATCTATCAATTGCATTATACAACGCTATAATCAGTAGTGGCTGTATTTGCATTGGCTCTCCGCCCATACCCTCTTCTCCCCTCCTTCTTTTTTGTACAAATACGATCCTGCAAGAAAAAATTAGTATCAATAATCAGGACATAATATTGTCACTGATTTGAGCTCCAATACTCACAAATTAATATAGGCTACAATAAGGATTATATCACTAAGGAATTTATACCTATAATCCTTAAATGTGACATGCAATGTAGACAGGGGCGATATAACCCCACCTAGGCTCATCAACATAGGTTGAAACCTTATGTCAATCACAGAGGACGCCAATGATTGGCTCCAGGCGTAATATAGAGTAAGGGCTGATGCCCACAAGGAAGATGGCGCTGGACTGACGAAGCCTACCGGCGAAACATGTTTCCGCGTCCTCCGCAGGCTTAACTCCCTCCGTTTGTCCTGAACTCCGGCTGCCAGGCTTAGAGTGACATGCAAGTAGCATATAACAGACGCTACACCTCTTGATGTGAACTGAACAGCCGGCTACCTCGGACCCCCTCCCGACACGGCTATCCAGCCTGCCGGGTCAGGTACCACGCAACTGATCTCTGATTACAGAGTCAGTAGACATTCTGAGGCAGGAATCGTTTATATGCTTGTGGTTAGATAATAGCCTGGTGGTATATGCACACCATATCCATGTGTACACAGCACTTTTTTCGCTCTGTAGATAATTAGTTTTTTTATGTGAATTTGCCCCAAACAGCTGATGTCAAACAGCGATATTTGATAGGAGACTACAGGTTGTAGCCTGAATACAGCGATGCTAACTGTTTGATGTGACAGCCCAGTAGTGGATATCTGTATATGGCACAGGTGGCTGTATGGTTATAGCACCATTTCTGTGCAAATTGACATATACAGAGTATTTGACTTCTGGTGCTGCTTTATTTCTTAAAGTGGCTATATTGATCCAATCATCTCGTGATGTGTATGCGCTGCAAGTAACCAACCTTGTATGTAAATCTACCCTAACAGCTGCAATCAATTAGCAGTAGTTGGTAGGGGATCACAGGCTGTAGCCTGACACAGTGGAGCTATCTGTGTAGTGTGATAGCCCAGCAGTGAATAGACGTATATGATACAGGTGGCTATAAGGCTATAGCACTATTTAGTACAACTTATGTATGCAGAGCGTTTTGTTACAGGTGCTGTTTGATCTCCAAAAGGTGGTGACATCGATCTAATCATCTTTTTATGTGCACAGAGGAGTTATAAGGCAGCTTCAAATAAGGAATACGTATTATTGTGGTAAAAGACTGTTATGACAAACGATTAAGTTTACTAAAAAAGTTATGTGCACACTGGGAATATACCCCAAAAAATTACCCATGTATGTATGTGCACTGTTTGAGAGTATCTAATAATTCCCGGGATCAGCAGGTGACCAGTAACAGGCTCTCTCATTGGGGATTCGATGTATTAATACAGATCCTCAAAAGCAGAAGCCTTGGTACACAAGCTACCCGACTATACTCCAGTAAACTGTGATCTCTTCAACACTCTCTCATCCGGCCAGGTTATATAAATAGTTTCCCTGCACTGCTAGACGCATCAGGGATGACATATATCTGACCCGACAGCAGAAGTGTTCTATTTTTTCCCCACAGCAGTCAACCTGACATCATATAACGGTGACTACAACACACAGTGTACCTGTATACCCCTAAATATTTCTATATAACAATAGAATATATAGGGGGCCAGACAAGTAATCAGAGGCCAAGTCTCTGGTGAACACCTGGTATGGTACACGCATGGTTGGTCATGACATGATGCCAAGGAGAAACCTACTGCAGGGGAATATTTCCATCTGTGTGTGAGATTCCTTTAATGAATGCGAGCCAAGACTCCCACATGGCTATTTTGATTGTCCGTTGCACAGCGAATAATTAAACTAATGGTTCAAATACTTAGACCTATTAGACCATTAATACATAACCACAAGCGTTGAACACAAGGAGCAACCTGACAGTGACCACAATAGGACATATATTCCACTATTAGTCACAATAAAATTGTCAGCACTTTCCCTGAAAAATAATCAGAGGGAGTGAGTAATCACGGTTACACAACGCCTCAATAAATAGGCAGCGTTACAAAAGGAATGCCTATGACCAGTAACGTTAACTGCATGCCTGACCAATTTATGCTCTGACTCATTCATAGCAGAGCTAAAACTGGCATTTGCGGACATTTTAATCTTTTTCTCTTTCAAGTGAGAATTTTTCTTTTCAAAGAAGAGTTAGATAGTCATCCTTCTTTTAGGTAAAGTCTTAATAAAAGTTACGTTTTAATGAATCAATACTACATTACATAATCATATACAAAGAGTGCGCCCAAAAAGCACATTTTGCTTTTTTGTGACCTGCGTCTTTGCAAGTCAATCCCCTTTTATTCAGCCTACAAATCCAGTAGAGAAAAAGACAGAAGTGCCCTCCTATGTGTCAAGCGCTCAAACCCCCCCCCCCCCCCCCCCCCCGACAAGAGAGAATCAGATCTCATTTATCTCCACGTTTAACAGAGACTATCAGGATATACAAAAAATTATAAGAAAGAACCACTCAATACTTAAACAAGATCCTCTATTAAGAGAATTGTTACCCTCTCAACTCTCCTTCATTTTTAGAAAAAAAAACAAATCACTAAAAAACCTTTTGGCCCCCAGTTGCTTGAAAGACCTCAAAATAACATCTAAAATACTTACCCCCTCTTCAGATTGGCTCCCAACAAAACCCTTGGGGTGCTACAAGTGTGGTGGCAACCAATGTATCACCTGCAACTTCATAACCAATAAACTAACCATAATAAATACACCCACAGAAAAAATTAATATAAAAGGATTTATTAATTGTAATACATCGTTTACCATTTATCTTCTTACCTGTCCTTGTAACTTAAAATATGTGGGCAGGACCACTCGGCCTTTGAGGACCAGGTTCCTTGAACACCGCCGCAATATCCTCAAAGGCTCCCTACTACACAGCGTCTCTAGACATTTTTCCGAATACCATGAAAAAAATCCCAAACATCTGAAGCTAACCGGATTGGAACACATCCCACCCACCAAAAGAGGTGGAGATAGGTTCCGCACTTTATGTAGACAGGAAATTTTTTGGACCTTTAAAATGGACTGCCTTTTCCCAAGGGGTCTTAATGAGGCAATGGAACTTAACATTGTCCTCTAAGGTAATATCTATGGTACCTGGTTAAACTAATACACACATGTCATATCCAGTCTTATATAATATGCATCCCTCAGTTGATATGTCTCCATATGTATAATGGGTAAATAAAACATCTAACGATACCTTAATACAATGTATTTTGCTATTAATGTTCTTTATATGTATGTGGAAAGAGAGGGAAACTTCTTTACACATACATAATGCATATTTTTCTTTCTTTCTGATGAGGTCCCCTTCAATGAGTATAATGTGGCCAAAATATATTTTCCCCAGATGGGAACTATAATAAATTAAATATACTTTACATCTATATAGGAATTATATTAATTTTATTACATTTGGAAACATTAGCTACGCGACCCCCGGCATCTGTGTTTATTACAACTTGTATTCCCTAATTATTGTATTATTTATTTTTGCCCTCTTGTCTCTCTCTTTTTATGCAATAAATTTCAGAAAACCTCTCCAAAGAATCACTTAGTAAATTACATCGAAATGCCCAATTACATCTGTTTGATATACTCCTTGTAAAACCTTCGGTCTCTTAAACATGATTCTGTATAAATATGTTCTAGTTATGTGACAAGTCTTTGGAACGCATTTGCGTTCCATCGTATATGAGGAGTTTACTTCCCCCCCCTTTTTTTTCTCCAGTATCACGCCCTATTCAGACATGCCGGTCATGTGACCGCTTGCGTCAGTCTATGACGCACGGTCACGTGACATCCATGGGTATTATTCTATCTAAACCCACCTTTAGCCCTGTCTTCGGCTCAACACACCTAATCTATCACTGTTGTTATACTTCCGGGATGATAGCGGTAGTAACCGCTTAACATATATGGAACGCATTAGCGCACCACCTTCCTACCCACGTCTAGCACTTCCGGGATGAAGGCGGAAGTGATCCCTCCTCATAGATGGAACGCATTTGCGTTTCACCGTGTAAACAACGCTTACCACCGCAGTTCTTATAGCGATAAACTGCATACTACCACCTTACTGATATCGATGTGCTATAGATCTCACCTCTAGAAAAGTGAGACATTCATTGTATGATGTACTGAGGATATATCCCTTCTATCTTTTTTCTAACTTCCCCGATCACGTGATCCGTTCTGGTCATGTGACCAGAGACATTACAACAAACAAATGTCTTTTTTATGTATTTCTATTATGTTTTTTTATGTTATACTAAATTATTTTAGTTTTAAGTTGAGATATATGTCTGCCTTCTCATTTTCTTATTAATTTTAATTACGGTTTATGAAATAAAACTGATAAGTGTACTCCACAGGTGTATTGATTCCCCCATTAGAAGGGGTATATATACCTGTACCTGGTAACCAGTCCCCCACACCTTTGATAAAGCTGCAGGACGCAGTGAAACGCGTTAGGTGACCCCCCTCAGCCTCTGGACTTCACTGTGAACACTTCATTCAGTGTGGACACTACCATCTTTCAATTCCCACTGTGGTTTTCTTCAAACGGCGGACACCGTGCTCAGCAACTCCTGGTTAAACCATCTATACCAGTGTGAGTTACTCCAGACACGGAAGCCAAAACCCATGTCAGCAACACCAACTGGGATTTCGTTTTGGATATCCTCCGGCGATCGAGACTAAAGAAAACATCTTCTCTCGCTGTTCAGTTAGAGGACTGATTCCATCTGAGTGTATCCATCTCCTCCAGTGGCAACTCCATCTGGCCACATACATCGTGAGGATTCCCAGTTTTGCTACATCTGTGGGACATCAAATTCCTATCTGGTAATGTGCACTTACCTGATCCTCATTAAGTGACCTATATATTACACAGACGTGTCCATTGAGGCGAGGACTCATTCACATCCTCCAATTTTATCCCTTTATTATTGGTTACATTAATTCCAATTTACGTTTATTTCCCCACCTTACCCCTTTTGTTTATTTGTATTATTGTATCATTTGCATGTACTTTTAACAGTAAAATTGTTAAATTTTTTACCAATCGGTATCATTCATTGTGTTAAGCGCTGCTCGACTCGCCTAGTGCGTGTCTCCCCTTTTTTTCTAGTTTTAATAAAGATACTGTAATACAGGAGATGAATAGTGGCACAAAGGTAATACTGAAGATATGCGATAACCAAAGTCAATGATATATAAAAGTTATTGTAAAGTTCGTCGTGGGTGGAGCACGAGGTTGATATCTGAAGATGGCTTGAAGTGTAGATTGGATAATAAACGTAAACTTGAATAATCGAACTGAAGAATATACTTGGAAAGATGATTGGATTGATGATTGAAGAATTGAATGAAAGATTGGAATCCGGAAGGAATAATAGCGGCCTGAATGGCTGTGACCAAGAGGGTTGTGGGTGAAGCGACCATCAGGTGAGGAAAAGGGTGATCCCCATTGGGGGGCTAACCTTGTCCGGACCGTAGAGGCGGCAGCAGGGTCCTGCAGGTGGATGGTCGAGTACAGCAGGCAAGCAGAAGGATTCCTCTTGGAGATACCTGGCAAGCAGCAGCGCTGTCAGCAGGAGGGAGTCAGATGTCTAGGGAAGGACATCATTGTACTGACTGACTCCTAGACCTAGTCAGTCAGTATTTATCAGGAGGGCTGCACTGCAATTGGTTGGAGCTGATTGGCAGTGCAGTCCCATTGGAGAAACCAGACGGCCGCCGCCTAGGGGCGGCGACAGTTCGCAGCCTGCAGGAAGCATGTGCAGCATACTCCAGGCTGTGTGTCCAGCAAGGCCCAAACAGGCACAGAGCATCATGGAGCCTCAGAGGTAACCATAGTATGGGAGGCATGGGTAGCAGCCATGGTGCTCGTGACAGCACCCCCTCCTTTACGAGTGTCCCCAGGACACTCCTTAGGCTTAGCTGGATATTTCCTGTGGAAATTTTTTACAAATTTTTGGGTGCGTGTACCTCTGTGGCGTTGGTCCATGATCTCTCCTCGGGCCATAGCCTTTCCAATCGATCAGGTACTGGAGTCTCTTGTACCTTATATGAGAGTCTAGGATGCAAGCCACTTCATATTCCACGCCCCTGTGAGTAAAGACTTTAGGAGATTTGGGGAGACTTGCATGGTATTTGTTTAGAATCAATGGTTTGAGTAAAGAGACATGAAAAGAGTTGGGAACCCTTAAATAATGCGGTAATTTTAATTTGTAGGCAACCGGGTTGATGATCTGCAGAACCGGGAAAGGACCGATGAACCGCGGTGCAAACTTAATTGAAGGAACCCGAAGGCGAAGATTCGGTGTGACAGCCATACTTTATCACCTACTTTTAAATCTGATTAGATTAGATACAACTTTATTGTCATTATCCTAATTTAGGACAACAAAATTCAATTTAGCATCTAACCGTATACAGCCATACTATAAAAAACCAGAAGTCCATACAATTTATACAATGAATACTAAAAACCCAGTAACCCCCCACCCAAGCTACGTTCCCTATTTAAATTAACAATAGCCCTTGGGAAAAAGCTATTCTTCAACCTAGTCGTCCTATTCCGTAGGCACCTAAACCGCCTACCTGACGGTAGTAATACAAATAATCCGTTTGCTGGATGAGTTGGGTCTTTTAAAATATTGTGCGCTCTACGTAAGTAAGCAGCGTTTACTCTGAATCTCCTCGACAGACGGGAGTGTAGTGCTCATTATACGTTACACTCCCGTCTGGTACTGCTCTTCTTCTTCTGTCTGCAAATTTTTTATACCTTTGAGAGGCGCTGACCAAGGATTTCCTGACCTTTCTCCAATGATGACGCAGTTGTTGGAGGGTCAAAGTTACCGCTGGCACAGATGTTTGCAGGGAGCCGCTGGAAATCAGGAACCTTGGGTTGGAAGCCATAGTTAATAAAGAAGGGAGTAGAAGATGCAGACGAGTGATACTGATTATTGTGGCCAAACTCTGCCCAAGGCAACACCTCAACCCAATCATCTTGAGAAGAGGACACATGTAAACGCAGGAATGTTTCTACATTTGATTGACTCTTTCTGTTTGGCCATTAGATTGTGGATGATAGGCTGTACTAAAGTTAAGTCGAATCTTGAGGACTTTACACAATGCTCTCCAGAATTTAGCCACAAACTGAACCCCTCGATCGGACACAATCTCTTCGGGTAGTCCATGGACTCTGAAGATCTCTTTAATAAACAAATCAGCAAGTTTGGGAGCTGAAGGTAACCCCTTCAGAGGTATGAAATGCGCCATTATCGATAACCACCCATATGGTACTATAACCATCTGAGGATGGTAGATCTGTAATAAAGTCCATCAACAAATGAGTCCACGGTCCCCGTGGGATCGAGAAGGGTCTCAATGGACCTATTGGCGCTAGATTAGATGACTTATGTTGGGCACAATGAGGACAGGATGCAATATACTCTTGCACATCCTTTTTTAGAGCAGGCCACCAATATTTTCGGGACAATAATTCATTATTCTTTTGAACCCCTGGGTGCCCGGGTAATTTTGAATCATGGGCCCACCGCAAGACTTGACTCCTTGAATTAGGTCTGACAAACGTTTTACCTGGAGGCACCGATACTTGCACTGTGGTAGCAGCAAAGGCACTTGGATCCAGAATTGGACTCCCTTCAAAGGATCTGGACTCCTCCTCTGTTTCCCATGACCTAGAAAGGGCATCTGCTTTGCGGTTCTTTACTCCTGGAGAAAAAGACAACTTATAATTAAATCTGGCAAAGAATAATGCCCATCTGGCCTGCCGGGGATTAAGACATTGTGCATTTTTCAAATAAAGCAAATTTTTATGATCAGTGACAACATTAATGACATGGACTGCCCCCTCCAATAAATAATGCCACTCTTCTAGTGCCATTTTGATGGCCAATAATTCCTGATCCCCTATGGCATAATTTTGCTCAGCCGATGAGAATCTTTTAGAGAAAAACAAGGATGTAACTGTCCGTCACTTTTTGCCTGAGAGAGCACAGCTCCTACACCGATGGAAGAGGCGTCAACCTCCAATGTAAAAGGTAACGTGACATCTGGTTGGGCCAGCACTGGTGCTGTGATGAATTTTCTTTTGAGAGTGATAAAGGCTTTGGAAGCTTCAGGATTCCAGTTGGAGGGTTTGGCACCTTTAAGAGTGAACGCAGTGATGGGGGCAACAATTGTAGAAAATCCCTTAATACATTTTCTGTAGTAGTTCGCAAATCCGAGGAAACTTTGGACCCCTCGGAGAGAATGAGGTTGAGGCCATGACTGGATTGCTTCTACTTTGGCTGGGTCCATTTCTAGACCAGAACCTGACACGATATATCCCAGGAAGGGTAAGGAAGGCACCTAGAAAATACATTTCTCCAGTTTGCAGAAGAGAAGATTTTTTCTAAGGTGTGACAGCACCCTCTGACAAGTTCTTGATGCTCTTGAAGACTACTGGAAAATATAAGAATATCATTGAGATAAACCACAACATGTTTGTACAGAAGATCTCTGAATAACTCATTCATATAGGATTGAAAAACTGCGGGAGCATTACTCAACCCAAAAGGCATGACGAGATACTCATAATGTCCATCTCTAGTATTAAAGGCAGTTTTCCATTCATCTCCATCTCGGATGCGAATCTCTTATATATTTGGCTACATCTGTCACTCAAAGTGTGTCTGACCCTCTAACGCTGGGTGGAGCCTCTGACTCACATGACAGAGAACCAGCCCAGTGAGCCCACAGTCATAGGAGGGACACATTGCTCTGCTCCTGCACTTTCCTTTTAATGTATGATTGCCATCACCTGTGTTGAAGCACCTTTCCTATCAATTAACCTGTTCAACACAGATGGAGGTAATCATACATTAGGAAGAAAGTCCAGCGGCAGAGCATTGTGTCCTTCCTGGCATGGGTCATGTTGGGAGGTATGCACAGTGCCAGACACCCTCTGCCTCCCCATGTTACCCAGCAAAGACACAGCTACTCACCAGACACACCAGGTGAGCGCCGCCCCCCCTCCCACGATTCGCGCGCTCCCCCATCCCCGCGAACCCCGCCTACCGCAATTCGCGGCACCCCCCCCCCCCACGATTTGCGGCAACCCCAGCCCCCACGACCCCCCCCCTCCGGCGATTCGGGGCACCCCACCCCCCGCGTCCCCCCCCTTCTGCGATTCACTGCAACCCCCCACACCCATCCCCCCCTGCGACCCTCCTGTGATTCGCAGCACCCCCCTCCCGTGATTCGCGGCAAACCCCCCGGGCCCACGACCCCCCCTCCCGCGATTCGCTGCAACCCCCGCGCCCACCCCTCCCGCAATTTGCAGCACCGACCCCCCTCCCCCAATTCATGGCACACCCCACCACCACCACCCGTCCCCAGCCGCCGCGATTCACAGCAACCCCAGGATCAAATGGCACATGCAAAACACTGATACGGCTACGGTCGACGATGAAAAAGGTTGACATGAGTTTTTGAAGATTTATTTTTCATTTTAAGAATGTTTTCATATTCATTCTCATGTGTCGACATGGTCACCAATGAAGTGCCACACTTATGTCAACATTTAATGTGTTGACCTTTCTGTGTTGATTTTTTTTCTTGTGGCGATTTGCGGCACCCCAGCGACCCCCTCCCGTGATTCGCAGTACCCCCCCCCCCCACGCGACCCCCCTCCCGGGATTCGCGTGACCCACCCCCCACAACCCCCCCTCCCGCAATTCGCGGCACCCCCCGCGTCACCCCCCCCGCGCAATTTGCAGACACCCCCCACCTCCCTCCCCCCCCCCATTCACGGGAACCCACGATTAAATGGCACATGCAAAACACTGACATGGCTATGGTCGACAATGAAAAAGGTTGACATGAGCTTTTGAAGATTTATTTTTCACTTTTTGAATGTTTTCATATTCATTCTCATGTGTCGACATGAACACCAATGAAGTGCCACACTTATGTCAACATTTACATGTGTTAACCTTTCTGTGTTGATGTTTTCTTGTGGCGATTCGCAGCACACCCCCCACAATTCGCGGCACCCCCAGCGACTCCCGCGATTCACGGCCCCACCCTGCGACCCCCCCCTCCCAGGATTCGCGCCAACCCCCCCGGGCCCCCCCTCCCGCGGTTCGCGGTACCCCCTACCGCGATTTCCCCCTGACCCCTCCTCCTGTCATTGCGGCAACCCCCCGCCCCTGCGACCTACCCTCCCACGATTCACTGCAGCCCCCCCCACCCACGATTCGCGGCACCCACACCCCCCCTCCTGTCATTGCGGCAACCCCCCGCGACCCACCCTCCCACGATTCACTGCAACCCCCCGCGCCCCCCCCCTCCCGAAATTCACGGCATCCACCCACGACCCCTCCTCCCGTGATTCGCGGACACCCCTCACCTCCTCCCTCCCCCCCCGCGCGTGATTCACGGCAACCCCAGGATTAAATGGCACATGCAAAACACTGACACGGCTATGGTCGACAATGAAAAAGGTTGACATGAGTTTTTGAAGATTTATTTTTCTTTTTTTGAATGTTTTCATATTCATTCTCATGTGTCGACATGGACACCAATGAGGTGTCACACTTATGTCAACATTTACATGTGTTGACCTTTCTGTGTTGATTTTTTCTTGTGGCAATTTTTTTCCAGTGACAACTATGTGCACGTCAACCTAGACATCATCAACCAATTCTTAAAATAATATATAACACCTGTTCTGTTGTACTGTAGGTGCTTTAAGTCAGATCTTTTACTGCTACTATTACTGTTTATGTAAATGCATTCTGAATGACCGCAACATCCTACCATCCTTCTACAAGAATATATAACCAACTAGGTTGATTCATCGCGCCCCATGCCCCCCCTCTCTCAAATCGCGGACCCCCCGCGCACCCCCCTCCCACGATTCACGTCACCCCTGCGCACCCCCCTCCCGCAATTCGCAACCCCCCCTCGCGCGATTCACGCCCTCTCCCGCGATTCGCGGACACCTGCGCCCCCTCCCTCCCTTGATTCACGGCACCCCCCCGCGCCCTTCCCGCAATTCACGGCACCCCTAATCCCCTCTTTAGTCCCCCGTACTCCCACCCTCCTCTTTAGTCCCCCTTATTCCCACACACCCCTATCACTACCCAGCCTCCTGTTTTCCTGTGTCGTGACCTCCGCCAGTGGGGAGCCGCTGACTCAAAAACACCCTACTATACTATTGCACACACACACCTAAACAACATGCGCACACACAGCCCCCCCCCACACACCCACAAATGTAACTGTACCATCCACACTATCAATGTACATCTTACTCTGTAACCGCTTTTTAATTAAACAAAACAATACACACCCCCTTCCACATCATATGCTCTCTATTTAACACATTTCACCTATAACTGAAGTTGCAATACAGGCATCTTTCATACAATTCTAACCATATTTCTCACAATACAAACATTCACAAATTAAGGGGGCGCAGCCCCTTACGACGGTGTGAAGAGCGCCCGTAGGGCGCAATGAATCACCTATTATACATTATATTTAATTAAAATACATAGTTAGATATACATAGAATATAAATATATATATATATATATATATATATATATATATTGTATAGCGCAATGCTGCACACCCTTTTCCATCAGCTTGGAAGTGGACCATATGACTGCAGACCTAGACCCTGTAGATCCAATATACCACAACCATAGAACAACCTGTGAGCTGTATATAATATTCAGCATTGTGTAAGAAAATAGTTTTTTGTTAAAGAAAATTCTAAAAACTGTAAAAAAAAAAAAAGTTTAATATCCAATTTATCAAATCTCACTCTGTGCAGAAAGTTCCTCATCGCCATCAAAGCCTGCGCGTGAGGGATGACCCCATACAAACAGCGGACATCTAAAGTGCCTAATACCATGTCCACCGGTAAATCGTTTAACCCTTTGCGGTCCAATTTTAGTTTCCCTTCGTCCACCAGGCACACTTATTTTAGAACAAGTAGTACACAGAAGTGACAGTAATTGGCAGCAGCTCACTGGAATAGAATATAATCGGCGTCGGAGTCGACAAGTATTGCATGCGCACATTGACTCGTTTGGTTTGCGCATAGTATGTCCCCACGATCATTGGCCGCCCACCTAGGTAACCATCTGACCTGGAGCATGCACCCCTCTAATACAATACGACGAGGGATAAGAACCAAAGGTTTCCATAGGTCTGGGACATGTAGTGCATGCATTAACATTAAAGGGAATAAAAACCTTGAAAAAGTCCTCACCAATGGTATGGAACAGCAAATTAAGGAGTTCGTCACTTGTAAAGTAAAAACCGTTGGGTGTTCATGTGATCTTTTTTATATAGGAAGAACCTCTCGACCATTAAAAATACGGATGGGTGAACATATTATAAGAAAGGGGGGTGCAAACTCACTCCCTATCACATCATTTTAAAATTCATCATGCATGTTCTGTAGACCATATTAAACAAAATTTAGGGATCAAATTTGTAGAGGGACATTGTCGCAGAAGAGATCTGGATGCACAATTAGCCAAAACAGAAATGCAGATGATTTACAATTTTAATACTCTAGAACCCAGCGGGATAAACTCCGATTTCGAACTGAAGTGGTTTTCATAGAGACTCTAAGTTTTATATTGTTTTACATTGTCTTTTAGATTTATCTGCCGAGCATCCTAATTCATGTATTACTTTTTTTTCAAAGGTACTTGAGAAGGGCGGAAGTGCCCCTGGGTACCAACAGACGGGAGGTTCCGGACCATGTGACCTTGGAGATGATCACATGACCGGCGCCGCATTAACCACCGAGAGAATCATGGGACTTATGACGCAGGCGGCACGGCGATACCGGAAGTGCCGGTCTTTTGCCGCATCGCATCACCCGCCGGATCTCAATTGATATGGACTGCTATAAAAAGGACTCAAGTCAGCACACAAGCTACACCTTGAAAAGGACCCAGTCCGGGTCCAAAACGCGTCGGTGAAAGGGAGGCTTGGAGTTGGTCCGGAGACTGGTGACCGCAGCAGCACTTTGATCTTGGTGTGCGCCGGGCGACCATTGACTGATTGCATGCTTATTTTGAACTGTATGCTTTACGGTTCAATAACATCTGGTAACTATCCCCGGACCCCTTCATTGCACTCGACACTTTACTACTTCTTATTGTTGTGTGCTATCATTGTTTTCTGGCTGGAGATTCCTCCTCTTTGGGAGATCACTTTGCGTGTGTTAATAAATGTTACGCGCTACGTGAAATCCATATGCTCTCTTTCAAGTGCAAATGAATGAGTGAAGGAACACAGGAATACATAGCCCATTCATCGTTACCTTGAAAGGAACACACATAAGGGAAGTCATTTTGCTTGATTATTTATCCAGCGCTGGATCCCAGTTTGTTGTATTTGGTCTTGATCTTTGGGTGCTGGAAAAAACCCCAGGGGGATACTCATCCTAGCAGCTAGTGCGCACAGTAGTCTACACCCCCCATCTCTTTTGAACCTTATCCCTGAAACTGGACCGAGCACGTGCGAACACCCGAATCCCAGAAACGGGACCGAGCACGTCCAAACACCCGAATCCCTAAAACTGGACCGAGCTTGTCCGTACACCCGAATCCCTGGAACTCTGCCCAGCACGTCCGAACACCTGAATCCCCTGGAACTCGGCCCAGCACGTCCGAACACCCGAATCCCTGGAACTCGGCCCAGCACGTCCGAACACCCGAATCCCTGGAACTCGGCCCAACACGTCCGAACACCTGAATCCCTGCAACTCGACCGAGCGTGTCCAAACAACCAAATCCCTAAAACTGGACTGAGCGTGTCCGAACACCCGAATCCCTGGAACTCTACCGAGCACGTCCGAACACCCAAATCCCTAAAACTGGACTGACCGAGCACGTGCGAACACCCGAATCCCAGAAACGGGACCGAGCACGTCCAAACACCCGAATCCCTAAACTGGACCGAGCTTGTCCGTACACCCGAATCCCTGGAACTCTGCCCAGCACGTCTGAACACCTGAATCCCTGGAACTCGGCCCAGCACGTCCGAACACCCGAATCCCTGGAACTCGGCCCAGCACGTCCGAACACCTGAATCCCCTGCAACTCGACCGAGCGTGTCCAAACAACCAAATCCCTAAAACTGGACTGAGCGTGTCCGAACACCCGAATCCCTGGAACTCTACCGAGCACGTCCGAACACCCAAATCCCTAAAACTGGACTGAGCGTGTCCGAACACCCGAATCCCTGAAACTCTGCCCAGCGCGTCCGAACACCCGAATCCCTGCAACTCAACTGAGCGTGTCCAAACAACCGAATCCCTGAAACTCTACCGAGCACGTCCGAACACCCAAATCCCTAAAACTGGACCGAGCGTGTCCGAACACCCGAATCCCTGGAACTCTACTGAGCGTGTCCGAACACCCGAATCCCTGGAACTCTACCGAGCGTGTCCGAACACCCGAATCCCTGAAACTCGACCGAGCGTGTCCGAACACCCGAATCCCTGAAACTCGACCGAGCGTGTCCGAACACCCGAATCCCTGAAACTCTGCCCAGCGCGTCCGAACACCCGAATCCCTGCAACTCAACTGAGCGTGTCCAAACAACCGAATCCCTGAAACTCAACCGAGCACGTCCGAACACCCGAATCCCTGAAACTCGTCCGAACACCCAAATCCCTGAAACTCGACCGAACGTGTCCGAACACCCGAATCCCTGGAAACTCTACCGAGCACGTCCGAACACCCAAATCCCTAAAACTGGACTGAGCGTGTCCGAACACCCGAATCCCTGAAACTCTGCCCAGCGCGTCCGAACACCCAAATCCCTGCAACTTGACTGAGCGTGTCCAAACAACCGAATCCCTGGAACTCTACCGAGCACGTCCGAACACCCAAATCCCTAAAACTGGACCGAGCGTGTCCGAACACCCGAATCCCTGGAACTCTACCGAGCGTGTCCGAACACCCGAATCCCTGAAACTCGACCGAGCGTGTCCGAACACCCGAATCCCTGAAACTCGACCGAGCGTGTCCGAACACCCGAATCCCTGAAACTCTGCCCAGCGCGTCCGAACACCCGAATCCCTGCAACTCGACTGAGCGTGTCCAAACAACCGAATCCCTGGAACTCTACCGAGCACGTCCGAACACCCGAATCCCTAAAACTGGACCGAGCGTGTCCGAACACCCGAATCCCTGGAACTCTACCGAGCACGTCCGAACACCCGAATCCCTGAAACTCGTCCGAGTGTGTCCGAACACCCGAATCCCTGAAACTCGACTGAGCTCGTCCGACCACTGAACATACGAACTCCCAAATAACTAACAACGCGAGTGCACCCAGGCGCCCGAATATCCAAGCATCCAAACTCACCCGAGCGCCCAAACTCTACCGAGCGTGCAAACGCACCCAAACAGCCGAGTGTGGGGCCACATGTTTATTTGACACTTTAATACAGTGGTTCCCAAACTGTGTGCTGTGGCTCCCTGGGGTGCCTTGGGACACTTGCAGGGGTGCCCTGGGTTGGTGGTCCAGGACCAATTCAATTTATTTATGTTTAATTATTTATGGGCAAAACCAGTGCTGGTGGCTGCCAATCATAAAATGTGTACAAACAGAAGCAAATCCTGCCCATTAGCACATAACTGACCCTAAGAATCGCATATAAACCCAATCTAATTCATTTTTTTTGGGCCTAGGGGTGCCGCGAAAAAATTCTGATACGCTAGGGTGCCATGATTCAAAAAAGTTTGGGAACCCCTGCTTTAATACATCTCTCACCGCCCATTACCTATTGGGAGTCTACGAGGATATTTATCCCTGGGGAGCCTATATTTCAGCACATAAGATAGATTATTAGAGCTTTGCCTAGCAAGATGCTGGACATTGCTTGCATTATTTATAGACTAGCTTATCCGCCCGGCGTTGCCCGGGAAAACCTTGTTTTTTTTTTTTTTATTTCCAAAATTGCTGTAAAATGTTGTGTTATGAATTCCACATCCACTCCTGAGATTTAGCCCCTATGATGCATTTATTTTTGTGTGTGTGTACGTTGTTATGTATTTGTGTGTGTTGTAGTGTAGTGTGGGTGTGTGGTGTTTTATCTGTCCAATGTGTAATTGTGTGAGGTGCGTTACGTATAAATATGTGTGTGCAATGGTCGAAGTGGAATTTTTTAAGTGGCGGTATGGGAAATTGAAGGCTGAAGTTATGTGCACACTCCACAAAAAGAGGGTGCCGCCACTGAAAAGGGGGCATGTCCTTGAGTGTAGTGTACCATGCTGTATGCCCCTTATACACATTATGCAAAACAGTAGTACACCCCCTTACATTTGCCCCTTAAATATTATGCGACGCGGAAAGAGTCAAAATTCCCCTTATGCGACACAGAATGAGCAAAAAAATTCACATTATACCACCCGGATTGAGCCAAAGTTTCTGTTATGCTACATAAATTGAGCAAAAATTCACGTTGTGCAACATGGATTGAGGCAAAATTCACATCATGCCTCCCGGATTGAGCCAAAATTCATGTTATGCCAAATTGGAAGAGCCAAAGTTTCTGTTATGCTACATAAATTGAGCCAAAATTCACTTTATGCAACATGGATTGAGACAAAATTCACATTATACCACACAGAAAGAGCCCAAATTCACTTTATGCCACACGGATTGAGCCAAAATTCACATTATGCCACCTGGATTGAGCCAAAATTCACATTATGCCACAAGGCGGGGTGACGCATGGGCAGAGACGTTGGGGTGATACAAGGACAGTGACGGTGGGGTGATGCAGGGACAGAGATGGTGGGGTGATACAGGGACAAAGATGGCGGGGTGATGCAGGGACAGAGATGGTGGAGTGATACAGGGACAGAGATGGCGGGGTGATGCAGGAACAGAGAAGGAGGGGTGATGCAGGGACAGAGATGGTGGGGTGATGCAGGGACAGAGATGGTGGAGTGATACAGGGACAGAGATGGCGGGGTGATGCAGGAACAGAGAAGGAGGGGTGATGCAGGGACAGAGATGGTGGGCTGATGCAGGGACAGAGATGGTGGGGTGATGCAGGGACAGAGATGGTGGGGTGACATGGACAGAGATGGCGGGGTGATGCAGGGACAGAGATGGTGGGGTGATGCAGGGACAGAGATGGTGGGGTGACATGGACAGAGATGGCGGGGTGATACAGGGACAGAGATGGAGGGGTGATGCAGGGACAGAGATGGTGGGGTGACATGGACAGAGATGGCGGGGTGATGCAGGGACAGAGATGGCAGGGTGATGCAGGGACAGAGATGGCGGGGTGATGCAGGGACAGAGATGGTGGGGTGACATGGACAGAGATGGAGGGGTGATGAAGGGACAGAGATGGTGGGGTGACATGGACAGAGATGGCGGGGTGATGCAGGGACAGAGATGGCGGGGTGATGCAGGGACAGAGATGGCGGGGTGATGCAGGGACAGAGATGGCGGGGTGATGCAGGGACAGAGATGGCAGGGTGATGCAGGGACAGAGATGGCGGGGTGATGCAGGGACAGAGATGGCGGGGTGATGCAGGGACAGAGATGGCGGAGTGATGCAGGGACAGAGATGGTGGGGTGATGCAGGGACAGAGATGGTGGGGTGACATGGACAGAGATGGCGGGGTGATGCAGGGACAGAGATGGCGGGGTGATGCAGGGACAGAGATGGTGGGGTGACATGGACAGAGATGGCGGGGTGATGCAGGGACAGAGATGGCGGGGTGATGCAGGGACAGAGATGGCGGGGTGATGCAGGGACAGAGATGGCGGGGTGATGCAGGGACAGAGATGGCGGGGTGATGCAGGGACAGAGATGGCGGGGTGATGCAGGGACAGAGATGGCGGGGTGATGCAGGGACAGAGATGGCGGAGTGATGCAGGGACAGAGATGGTGGGGTGATGCAGGGACAGAGATGGTGGGGTGACATGGACAGAGATGGCGGGGTGATGCAGGGACAGAGATGGCGGGGTGATGCAGGGACAGAGATGGTGGGGTGACATGGACAGAGATGGCGGGGTGATGCAGGGACAGAGATGGCAGGGTGATGCAGGGACAGAGATGGCGGGGTGATGCAGGGACAGAGATGGTGGGGTGATGCAGGGACAGAGATGGTGGGGTGATGCAGGGACAGAGATGGTGGGGTGACATGGACAGAGATGGCGGGGTGATACAGGGACAGAGATGGAGGGGTGATGCAGGGACAGAGATGGTGGGGTGACATGGACAGAGATGGCGGGGTGATGCAGGGACAGAGATGGCAGGGTGATGCAGGGACAGAGATGGCGGGGTGATGCAGGGACAGAGATGGTGGGGTGACATGGACAGAGATGGCGGGGTGATGCAGGGACAGAGATGGAGGGGTGATGCAGGGACAGAGATGGTGGGGTGACATGGACAGAGATGGCGGGGTGATGCAGGGACAGAGATGGCAGGGTGATGCAGGGACAGAGATGGTGGGGTGATGCAGGGACAGAGATGGCAGGGTGATGCAGGGACAGAGATGGCAGGGTGATGCAGGGACAGAGATGGTGGGGTGATGCAGGGACAGAGATGGCAGGGTGATGCAGGGACAGAGATGGTGGGGTGATGCAGGTACAGAGATGGTGGGGTGACATGGACAGAGATGGCGGGGTGATGCAGGGACAGAGATGGCAGGGTGATGCAGGGACAGAGATGGTGGGGTGATGCAGGGACAGAGATGGTGGGGTGACATGGACAGAGATGGCGGGGTGATGCAGGGACAGAGATGGAGGGGTGATGCAGGGACAGAGATGGTGGGGTGACATGGACAGAGATGGCGGGGTGATGCAGGGACAGAGATGGCAGGGTGATGCAGGGACAGAGATGGTGGGGTGATGCAGGGACAGAGATGGCAGGGTGATGCAGGGACAGAGATGGTGGGGTGATGCAGGGACAGAGATGGCAGGGTGATGCAGGGACAGAGATGGCGGGGTGATGCAGGGACAGAGATGGTAGGGTGATGCAGGGACAGAGATGGTGGGGTGATGCAGGGACAGAGATGGTGGGGAGACATGGACAGAGATGGCGGGGTGATACAGGGACAGAGATGGCGGGGTGATGCAGGGACATGCACCTCTATGTCACATTCATCCCACCTGCTACCTGTCTCGTTCATCTGACCCGGCTCCTGTTTACATCAATGGGGGAAGCCCAACCTCTGGATCGCAGCATGCTGTGGTCAGTATGGAGGTTGGACGTGGGTCACACATAGCCTCCGCTGCTGACTGCTGTACTCTGCAGACAGCAGCGGAGTCATGGAGGAGGTGAATGGATGTCTGTGTGCGGCATCCATTCACCTCGCAGACAGGGGCTTGAGGGGTGCAGCAGCTTACTTTGGTGTTGGGCTTGCTCCCAGCACGATGATCGGCGGTCCTGGCGGGGGGTGATCGCGGTCCCAGCACTTGGAGATTATGTCATCTTCAAGCGCCACCTCCGTCTACACTGCAGATAGCCACCATAGTGTAAAAGGTGCAAATCCCGGATCCGACCTGGCTTGGATCCATGTTCCAAATGCCATGTCGGATCCGGGATTTTTGGTGTAAAAGAGGTATAAGTGTGTGTGTGTGTCTTACTGTTTTTTTTTCGGTGTGTTGTAGTGTATATGGGTGTGTGTTGTACTGCTTGTGGTCTGTTATGTATGTATGTATGTGAGTGTGTGTGTGTGTGTATCTGTCCAATGTGTAAGTGTGTGAGGTGTGCTATGTATATATGTGTGTGTAGTGTGCTGTGTGTGTACAATGTGTACATGTGTGAGTTATGTGTGGTCTATGTATTTCCCCAATAATTCCCAATTGTTGAAAGCCTTCACCATAATGTTAGAATGTGTTTGCATTCATACTCGATGACCGCAATGAAATCAGGTGTGGTGTTCCTTTGTCTTCGGCTTCCCAGATCGTCGATCTTTTTTCCAGATCATCAATTAAGGCAAATTGAACCTTGGTGTTTTTTTACATTTCTAAGTGAAATTTCACAAAAACGGCTTCGAGGTGCACACCCCCAGGTCCAGAGGTACCTTGTTGCTGAATTTGGCATCTCTGAGTGCCATGGTGTGCCCGCAATGCAACAGACACACACACACGCACACACACTCTTCAACTTATTATATAAGAAGATTGATAGATGTCATTATGTGTTATTGATTGATTTATTACCCCGAGAAGTATATTATATACTTAATTTATTCTGTGTAATAATGTTTTAAATTATTAGTCTGATTCATTTTTATTATTAAGCACCACATGAACTGTGTGTTCATTATAAATACGGGTATACGGTCATTCTGTCGCCCCCTGAAGATCCACAGGGCTTCGTTCAACACCTGAAATAGGCTGACATAGGTAAAGTAGACAGGGTTAGAAGGTCGACACAAGTATTAGGTCAACAATGGCAAGATTGACAGTCAAAAGTTCCTCTTCCTGCCTAGTGTATCGCTCTGTGCTGCGGTGCTTCTAGTACAGTCTGGTCTGTATTTCAGTGCTGAAATACAGACCAGAGTGGGCTAGAAGTACCAAAGCAGAGAGAGCCACCCCGGGCAGGAAAGAGGAACTGCATGGGTTTTGAAAGATGCAGAATTCTATGTTTTAAATGAACAAACACAACACAGGAGCATCAGTAACTTCCATTATTTAATGATGAATGTCTAACGTGGGTGCAGGATCTCCTTCGCACAATGTATTAATTACACTGGCCATCAACAACCACACGGTTCTGCAGATAAAACAACTTGATATCTGGGAAATGAATTAGGTATAAGAGGTGATCAGTACCTGTGTCAGGGGTACATAGCCCGTCCCTGGTGTATATACCGGCATCCGAGGGTGCAAGAGCTGAGACGCCCACGGCTAGCGCCTGTAGGCGCTGATATACCGGTTGGTACGTCTTTAGAGGCACTGATTCCTGCATCAGCCCTATGGCAGGGGTAGATCCTCCAGCCTTGTATTGCGTCCTATGTGAATGATCTAGTGTCTATGTACACAACCGCTTTCACCGACATGCCTGTGCCACTCCTATGTGCCCTAACGCACCTTCTCGCCACTGCCCAGGAATGCCAGCTTCATTCTCAATACACTTCTGCCTGCGAGCATCTGAAGCCGCACTTGTGACTCTGGGCCCGGTACAGCAGTCCATGCAATGAGGCAGTGTGCATTCTAGCATCCTGAACCTGTAACAACCTGCGCGGTCCCTCTTTTCTGCTCTGGTGCTTCTAGCACACTCTAGTCTGTATCTCAGCATTGAGATACAGACCATAATGTGCTGGAAGCACCCTGCACCTGTAACATGTTGTTACAGGTGCAGGGTGCTGGGATGAACACTACCTATTTGAACGGGCATCTAAAGTAGACCCAGAGTCACAGGGTGCTAGAATCCATTAATAAGAAGTAGCAGTTCACTGCTGAAAGACTTGATTAAGGGGGGGTATTCAATCACCCGCAGCCATCTGCCGATGGGGGAGATGGCTGCCGGGCCCTATTCAATGCTATCTTCCCCGACAGCATTGAACAGGGTATCTCGGCAGAACGAGCCCGACATCACAAGCTGTCGGGCTCGTTCTGCTGATAACGGCCAGGAAGTGACGAGCTCCCGGCTGCAGCTCGCCTCATCCTGGCCGCAGCTCCCGGCCACGCCCCCTTCTCGTCCCGCTGCAGGCGGGACATTAAATCCTGCCTGCCGGGACAGGGTCACGGCTGATTGAATACCCCCCTAAGTGTTGTTAGTTAGATCTTATTAATGAGCTGCTAATTCTTACTGTAACAACTGTTAGCACTTAGATAGTAATAAGTGCTGCCCTCTGTCTTTTGTTGGATGTTACTGATACTTTTCACTGGGTGATGCCTTTGGCTACTTGAGCTGGTCTGGGGGGGGACGAGAACCTTAGGAATGGTAGGGAATCACCTGATGGGATCACCTCGCCGTGGTATGTGCCCCATAGATTTTGGCAAAAATGATGCTAATGGCGTGTGCACACGGCCCGACCAGGCGGCCGTCGATACCGATTCGCTATCGACTGCTGGCTGGTGCCGGCATCAGCCAGGAGGGAGGGTCGGCAGGAGTACGGCGCGTGGGGGGATGCTGCCCACGCATTGGGATGAAGCCTGCATCAAATGCAGCTAACACTGTATTTATATGGATTATTTTTGGACTATATAGTCCAAATCGAACCAAAAATGACACTGAATTGAACCGAGTGTACCCAGCATAAGAACCGCAATTGCAGAGTTTATCATAATTTACCATGGGTAGCACGGATGGTGTAATGGTTAGCATTACTGCCTCACAGCACTGAGGTCATGGGTTTGATTCCCACCATGGCCCTAACTGTGTGGAGTTTGTATATTCTCCCCGTACTTGCGTGGGTTTCTTCCGGGTACTCCGGTTTCCTCCCACATTCCAAAAATATACTGGTAGGCTAATTGGCTCCCAACAAAATTAACCCTAAAAATGTCTGTGTGTGCGTGTGGTAGGAAATAAAGAGTGTAAGCTCCACTGGGGCAGGGACTGATGTGTTCTCTGTAAAGCGCTGGGGAATATGTGTGCGCTATATAAATAACTGGTCATAATAATAATAATAGTTTTTAGAGGTAGATGTATTGAGATTGCTGAAGTGATAAATCACATCAGCCAATCAGCTCCTAACCTGAGTTGATTGGCTGCTGCATTATCACCTTCCACTTTATCACTTCACCAGGCTCAATACATCTGTTCATTAGGGCCAGATGTACTGTACTTAGGTTCAAAAAGTGATAACATGGAGAGAGATAAACCACCAGCCATTCAGCTCCTAACTGTCACATCACAGGCTGGGTTTGAACAATGACAGTTAGGAGCTGATTGTCTGATGGTTTATCACTCTCCACTTTCTCACTTTTAAAGGCTTAGTACATCTCGCCCTTAGTGTGCTTCTGCATTTTCTCTTTTCACATTCCAATAAGAGGAATGCAGTAACTAGGCAACTGTCCTGTCTGAATAAAATAGCGAAGGACTACAAAAATCAATATCCAAGATGGCTGACAGACACTGTTTAGGTCAACAGTCAATAGGTCTAAAATTAGATTCAATAATTTTCATACTTTATCGTCCACACGGAACCCAATTGGGAACGGTAAAGTGTGCCAATGCACCGCCGGCGGAGCAAGGCGCCTGGCCTGAAGCGATCCATGCAGGGGTACGTGGTACATTAACTGGGGGTGCACGGGCTCAGACGTTGACAATGACAACGTGCAAAACTCATATTGACTTTTACAAGCCGATAATAACACTGTGAATCAGTGGGGTGATTCTGATTGGCTCGATAACCTGGGAGGATCGCAGCTTACTGAGCACCAGAGACGCCACCCACCGCCTGTACGAAAGCCGTACGCACCCCTGGGTAGCCCCATCGAAAAAAACACTGATCTTACGGTCTGATTCAGGCCGGACAGCTGCTGTGTGAATTCACAAGCCGTCCAGTTATCGGATCACTGTGCATGCGTATAAATGGTAACACGCAGCAAAAAAAAAAAATTAGTCACCCTATTCGCAATCCCCTCGCAACTTGATTGACAGGATACTGGCATTTGTAGGTGTAACCGCCCCTTTTCTGGGAGTGTCAGGAATAATGCAGGAGTGCTCAGGGAGGGTCTGTGATGTCAGCTCCGGCCTCGGTCAGCCTTTTTCAAACTCGCCCAACTGCGATCCGGTCTGTATTAGGCTCCTAGAGCGCAGCCAAATAGAAATAATGCTAAAAGCCTAATTAACAAACACAAAATGATGTTAAAAAGTACTTCAGTCATATTCACTTTGAACGGAATTTAAATCCCTCCCCCCCCAGCAATAATCACATGATCAATAACAATCCAATAACAAATGACCACTGATGAAATATCCAATCAGCAGACACCGACTGAAGTGCAGACATTAAAAGAGGCGGCAGTTGGTCCAATGAGCAGACACTTCCTGTAGCTACCGATTGGTTAAATCCACGCATGTACTGCTAGGCTCAGGATGATCTTACATTCAATATGGCGTTAGTATTTAAAATTAGCACAAATGACATATTAAAATTATACTAGTTCATTACAATATAACTATAGCTTCTCACCAGTGTGAGATTTCTGATGTTTAACCAGATTTGCCTTCTGGGTAAAATATTTCCCACAATCCTTGCATGAAAATGGCTTCTCGCCGGAATGAGTAATCTGATGTCGGATGAGAACGGCTTTGTTTGCAAAGCATTTCCCACACTGCGAACACGAAAACGGCTTCTCGCCTGTGTGAATTTTCTGATGCTCGATGAGATTTCCTTTCTGTGTAAAACATTTCCCACACTCGGAACACGGAAACGGCTTCTCGCCGGTGTGAACGATCTGATGTTTAAGGAGTACGGATTTATGACCAAAACACTTGCCGCACTCAGAGCAGGAGTATGGCTTCTCCCCCGTGTGACTTCTCTGATGTCTCACGAGAACAGTTTTGTTTGTAAAAGATTTCCCGCAGTCTGAACATAAAAAGGAACTTTCGCCTGTGTGAATTCTCTGATGGTCTAAAAGGTTTGCTTTCCTGGTAAAACATTTCCCACATTCCTTGCATGAAAATGGCTTCTCGCTGGTGTGGATTTTCTGGTGCTCAACTAGCGTTGACTTGCGCGCAAAACATTTCCCACAATCGAAGCATGAAAATGGCTTCTCGCCAATGTGAATGATCTGATGTCTTACAAGCGAGGACTTCTTGGTAAAACCTTTCCTGCATACTGAACAGGAAAATGGCTTGTCACCGGCTTCGCTTTCCTGAGGTAAAATAGCGGGTATGTGAAATGCGTCACTCTCAGCATAGGGAAACATTTCATCCCCTTTGTGCCGTGTATTATCTGAGTTATCAGGAATATAGTCCTCAGGCTTTGATTGGTCAGATGAATTATCTGTACTTTGCGTATTTGGGGTAATGGAGTTTTCTCCTAGAGAATCTTGTGTGATGTCATCTTCGTCCTCCTCGTCATCATCGTCGTCCATGTCACAAACTAAGGATACCGTTAAATGTCCCTCGGCTGAACTCCTGCTGTTCCGTCTCCCTTCTGTAAGGAATATAAAGCATGTGTTTATACTATACAAGTTTATTTTGTGTGTATATATATATATATATATATATATATATATATATATATATATATATATATATAAAAAAGAAAAGAAGGTTTCAGAGGGCGCTATATAATGATATATTTATTTTGACAATACTCAATGTAAAATTTAGAAAACATAAAAATACTTTAAAACATGACATAAAAGACACATATGTGTATTACAAGAGTAAACAGTTTAGGTTATACATAGACACTTCCATTTTTTCACATGAACACTCCTTTGACATATTGTTAGTTGCTGTTAGTACTGTTCTTTGACTGTTTGTTAGTAGGAGGTTAGTCGGTTAGGATGTAGAGCCCCTTCTTTGCGCTCGCCCCCCCTGTCGGAGTACCGCATGCTGCCATACCACACCTGTGTTACCCACCTGCGCTGACACGTGCCGGGGTACCCGCCTCTTCCTCTTCCTTACACTGCTGCTCACCCATCATATACGTCTCCTCATCATCCTCATCAGTGCTGTGTGTGTGAGCAGTCACCTCTATCATATCATCATTCTGCAGAGGATAACAGGAAACATTCAAATAACTGATGAAGCCGGAACTCATGGGGTAAAGGTGCAGGGAATGTGGTCCTTATGTCAACTGGTTGACACTGGGAGTGGTGGTCGACACATTAAAAATTCTAGACAGGCATTGGTTCGACACGAGTTTTCATGATTTAAAAAAATAAAAAATGACTTGTTCACTTTACCATCCCAGTGGGCATAGAGGGTGAGCAAAACAGTGTGCCCCGAAGCATGGCGAATGGACGCGGTACACTAATATGGTGTGCATGTCGACCTGTGTCAACAGACACAAAAAATGTGGGGGAAAAAAATGTACTTTTTCCCATGTCAACCTTTAGATCATGTTAATCTAATGCATGTCGATATTTTCCATGTGCCGACCTTTTGATTGTCGACATAGACCCATGTCAGACAATTGTTCTGTTTTCAGTATGTAAAGTGTACAAATGACAGGTT
This sequence comes from Crinia signifera, assembly GCF_055691185.1. Lineage (NCBI taxonomy): Eukaryota > Metazoa > Chordata > Amphibia > Anura > Myobatrachidae > Crinia > Crinia signifera. The sequence goes on from NC_139222.1 coordinate 29,268,486, forward strand.
GATAAATCTGATTGGCTGCAATGGATGACAGGGTTACTGGTGGCAGAAGTACTAGATTTCCAAGGTTTAGCCCCAAAGAATGAAGCAGAAGCAGACACTACCCTCAGCCATAAAGTCATCGCTAGGCCAGAGACCGTTGCTCACACTCCTGCAGCCTAACCCTCCCATACGCACCCTAACCCTCCCCTACGCACCCTAACCCTCCCCTACGCACCCTAACCTTCCCCTACGCACCCTAACCCTCCCCTACGCACCCTAACCTTCCCCTACGCGCCCTAACCCTCCCCTACGCACCCTAACCCTCCCCTACGCACCCTAACCCTCCCCTACGCGCCCTAACCTTCCCCTACGTGCCCTAACCCTCCCCTACGCGCCCTAACCCTCCCCTACGCACCCTAACCCTCCCCTACGCACCCTAACCCTCCCCTACGCACCCTAACCTTCCCCTACGCACCCTTACCCTCCCCTACGCACCCTAACCTTCCCCTACGCACCCTAACCCTCCCCTACGCACCCTAACCTTCCCCTACGCACCCTAACCCTCCCCTACGCACCCTAACCGTCCCCTACGCACCCTAACCCTCCCCTACGCACCCTAACCTTCCCCTACGCACCCTAACCCTCCCCTACGCACCCTAAAACATAACCTCCCCCTCCCACAGCCTAACTCTAACCCTCCCCACTGTATTTTTTAAGTGGCAACCATTTACTAGGAATACTTCCCAGATTTCCCGCACTGTGCAGTATTCAATGCTGGTTTTCGAAATGTGCAGCAAATCCTGTTAAGGATTCGCTGCACATTCGCAGGGATCCGGAGGGCTGGAGCATTCGCTGCCAGCCCTCCGTGTCACCCTATTCAACGCGTCAGGGGCAGGGAGCCCCTGGCGGCGAATTTTAACCCCTGCGGCGAATGCCTCAGGAAACTGGGGGACGGCGGCAGGCAGGGAGATGGAAGCCTCCCTGCCCGCGCCGGACACGGAGGGGGTTTAGGAGGGCTTGCAGGGACACAGGGTGAGCCCCCAAGAGCTGGCAGGATAAGGAGCCGCTGCACTCACTGGTCCCGATCCTGCATATGTAATGATCGGGACCAGAGTGCAGTGAATATATGAATATTAATGAGCGGCTCCCGGCCCCCTGCTGGCGAAAGAAAAATAAAAATTGTTTACAAAAATAATAATAATGAAATATATATATATGTGCTGCAAAAAAAAAAAAATATTTTAAAAGATCAAATTCCAGTTCACCTAAAAAAGATGACGAATGCAAAACGGTGAAACATGGCGAAAATCACTGGAGAAAGCAGTTCTCCATTTGAGCACTGAATACACTCTAGGGGAATTCCACTAAAAACCCCATTGAAAACCAGCGGCTAATCGCATACGGGCAAATCGCCAGACATTCGCTGTTCATTGGCAGCGAATTGTCTCCATTGAATAGGACATATTGTTTTTACTGAGAGAAAATTCGCCATTACACCGGCGAATTGCCAGATTCGCTGTAAAATATGGCAAATCAGAGGCATTGAATACTGGCCTCTGCCTGCAACTCCGAGGCTATTGCATAAGCCCCGTTATCCCCTTTCTACATTAACACATTTTGAGGAAGCACAATTAATGCTTTCATGCCAAACTGTGCCCCTTCCACCCACCTCATCACCCCGTGGGGTACTGTGATCTTCTTTTATGGAATCCTGCGAGTACAGAGGACTGGGGATTCTCTCTGGGGTATCTCTGTTACTGGATTCATCTGTAGGAGACACACAGTGACTGAGGACATGGTATATATGTGATTATCCTGGGAATACAGAGGACGGGGACATCTCTCTGGGGTATCTCTGTTACTGGGCCCATCTGTAGGAGACACACAGTGACTGGAGGACATGGTATATATGTGATTATCCTGGGAATACAGAGGTCGGGGACATCTCTCTGGGGTATCTCTGTTACTGGGCCCATCTGTAGGAGACACACAGTGACTGGAGGACATGGTATATATGTGATTATCCTGGGAATACAGGGGACGGGGACATCTCTCTGGGGTATTCCTGTTACTGGGCCCATCTGTAGGAGACACGCAGTGACTGAGGACATGGTATATATGTGATTATCCTGGGAATACAGAGGATGGGGACATCTCTCTGGGGTATCTCTGTTACTGGGCCCATCTGTAGGTGATACGCAGTGACTGAGGACATGGTATATATGTGATTATCCTGGGAATACAGAGGACGGGGACATCTCTCTGGGGTATCTCTGTTACTGGGCCCATCTGTAGGAGACACACCGTGACTGAGGACATGGTATATATGTGATTATCCTGGGAATACAGAGGATGGGGACATCTCTCTGGGGTATCTCTGTTACTGGGCCCATCTGTAGGAGACACACCGTGACTGAGGACATGGTATATATGTGATTATCCTGGGAATACAGAGGATGGGGACATCTCTCTGGGGTATCTCTGTTACTGGGCCCATCTGTAGGAGACACGCAGTGACTGAGGACATGGTATATATGTGATTATCCTGGGAATACAGAGGACGGGGACATCTCTCTGGGGTATCTCTGTTACTGGGCCCATCTGTAGGAGACACACCGTGACTGAGGACATGGTATATATGTGATTATCCTGGGAATACAGAGGATGGGGACATCTCTCTGGGGTATCTCTGTTACTGGGCCCATCTGTAGGAGACACACAGTGACTGAGGACATGGTATATATGTGATTATCCTGGGAATACAGAGGTCGGGGACATCTCTCTGGGGTATCTCTGTTACTGGGCCCATATGTAGGAGACACACAGTGACTGAGGACATGGTATATATGTGATTATCCTGGGAATACAGGGGACGGGGACATCTCTCTGGGGTATTCCTGTTACTGGGCCCATCTGTAGGAGACACGCAGTGACTGAGGACATGGTATATATGTGATTATCCTGGGAATACAGAGGATGGGGACATCTCTCTGGGGTATCTCTGTTACTGGGCCCATCTGTAGGTGATACGCAGTGACTGAGGACATGGTATATATGTGATTATCCTGGGAATACAGAGGACGGGGACATCTCTCTGGGGTATCTCTGTTACTGGGCCCATCTGTAGGAGACACACCGTGACTGAGGACATGGTATATATGTGATTATCCTGGGAATACAGAGGATGGGGACATCTCTCTGGGGTATCTCTGTTACTGGGCCCATCTGTAGGAGACACACAGTGACTGAGGACATGGTATATATGTGATTATCCTGGGAATACAGAGGACGGGGACATCTCTCTGGGGTATCTCTGTTACTGGGCCCATCTGTAGGAGACACACCGTGACTGAGGACATGGTATATATGTGATTATCCTGGGAATACAGAGGATGGGGACATCTCTGTTACTGGGCCCATCTGTAGGAGACACACAGTGACTGAGGACATGGTATATATGTGATTATCCTTGGAATACAGAGGACGGGGACATCTCTCTGGGGTACCTCTGTTACTGGGCCCATCTGTAGGAGACACGCAGTGACTGAGGGCATGGTATATATGTGATTATCCTGGGAATACAGAGGACGGGGACATCTCTCTGGGGTATCTCTGTTACTGGGCCCATCTGTAGGTGATACGCAGTGACTGAGGACATGGTATATATGTGATTATCCTGGGAATACAGAGGACGGGGGCATCTCTCTGGGGTATCTCTGTTACTGGGCCCATCTGTAGGAGACACACAGTGACTGAGGACATGGTATATATGTGATTATCCTGGGAATACAGAGGACGGGGACATCTCTCTGGGGTATCTCTGTTACTGGGCCCATCTGTAGGAGACAGGCAGTGACTGAGGACATGGTATATATGTGATTATCCTGGGAATACAGAGGACGGGGACATCTCTCTGGGGTATCTCTGTTACTGGATTCATCTGTTGGAGACACGCAGTGACTGAGGACATGGTGTATATGTGATTATCCTGGGAATACAGAGGACAGGGACATCTCTCTGGGGTATCTCTGTTACAGGACCCATCTGTAGGAGACACACAGTGACTGAGGACATGGTATATATGTGATTATCCTGGGAATACAGAGGACGGGGACATCTCTCTGGGGTATCTCTGTTACTGGGCCCATCTGTAGGAGACACACCGTGACTGAGGACATGGTATATATGTGATTATCCTGGGAATACAGAGGACGGGGACATCTCTCTGGGGTATCTCTGTTACTGGGCCCATCTGTAGGAGACACACAGTGACTGAGGACATGGTATATATGTGATTATCCTGGGAATACAGAGGACGGGGACATCTCTCTGGGGTATCTCTGTTACTGGGCCCATCTGTAGGAGACCCGCAGTGACTGAGGACATTGTATATGTGATTATCCTGGGAATACAGAGGACGGGGACATCTCTCTGGGGTATCTCTGTTACTGGGCCCATCTGTAGGAGACACACAGTGACTGAGGACATGGTATATATGTGATTATCCTGGGAATACAGAGGACGGGGATATCTCTCTGGGGTATCTCTGTTACTGGGCCCATCTGTAGGAGACACACAGTGACTGAGGACATGGTATATATGTGATTATCCTGGGAATACAGAGGACGGGGACATCTCTCTGGGGTATCTCTGTTACTGGGCCCATCTGTAGGAGACCCGCAGTGACTGAGGACATGGTATATATGTGATTATCCTGGGAATACAGAGGACGGGGACATCTCTCTGGGGTATCTCTGTTACTGGGCCCATCTGTAGGAGAGACGCAGTGACTGAGGACATGGTATATATGTGATTATCCTGGGAATACAGAGGACGGGGGCATCTCTCTGGGGTATCTCTGTTACTGGGCCCATCTGTAGGAGACACGCAGTGACTGAGGACATGGTATATATGTGATTATCCTGGGAATACAGAGGACGGGGACATCTCTCTGGGGTATCTCTGTTACTGGGCCCATCTGTAGGAGACCCGCAGTGACTGAGGACATGGTATATATGTGATTATCCTGGGAATACAGAGGACGGGGACATCTCTCTGGGGTATCTCTGTTACTGGGCCCATCTGTAGGAGAGACGCAGTGACTGAGGACATGGTATATATGTGATTATCCTGGGAATTCAGAGGACGGGGGCATCTCTCTGGGGTATCTCTGTTACTGGGCCCATCTGTAGGAGACACACAGTGACTGAGGACATGGTATATATGTGATTATCCTGGGAATACAGAGGACGGGGACATCTCTCTGGGGTATCTCTGTTACTGGGCCCATCTGTAGGAGACACGCAGTGACTGAGGACATGGTATATATGTGATTATCCTGGGAATACAGAGGACGGGGACATCTCTCTGGGGTATCTCTGTTACTGGGCCCATCTATAGGAGACACACAGTGACTGAGGACATGGTATATATGTGATTATCCTGGGAATACAGAGGACGGGGACATCTCTCTGGGGTATCTCTGTTACTGGGCCCATCTGTAGGAGACACGCAGTGACTGAGGACATGGTATATATGTGATTATCCTGGGAATACAGAGGACGGGGACATCTCTCTGGTGTATCTGTTACTGAGCCCATCTGTAGGAGACACGCAGTGACTGAGGACATTGTATATGTGTGATTATCCTGGGAATACAGAGGACGGGGACATCTCTCTGGGGTATCTCTGTTACTGGGCACATCTGTAGGAGACACGCAGTGACTGAGGACATGGTATATATGTGATTATCCTGGGAATACAGAGGACGGGGACATCTCTCTGGGGTATCTCTGTTACTCAGCCAATCTGTAGGAGACACACAGTGACTGAGGACATTGTATATATGTGATTATCCTGGGAATACAGAGGACGGGGACATCTCTCTGGGGTATTCCTGTTACTGGGCCCATCTGTAGGAGACACGCAGTGACTGAGGACATGGTATATATGTGATTATCCTGGGAATACAGAGGACGGGGACATCTCTCTGGGGTATCTCTGTTACTGGCACCATCTGCAGGAGACGCAGTGGCTGAGGACATGGTATATATGTGATTATCCTGGGAATACAGAGGACGGGGACATCTCTCTGGGGTATCTCTGTTACTGGCCCATCTGTAGGAGACACGCAGTGACTGAGGACATGGTATATATGTGATTATCCTGGGAATACAGAGGAGGGGGACATCTCTCTGGGGTATCTATGTTACTCGGCCCATCTATAGGAGACACGCAGTGACTGAGGACATGGTATATATGTGATTATCCTGGGAATACAGAGGAGGGGGACATCTCTCTGGGGTATCTATGTTACTCGGCCCATCTATAGGAGACACGCAGTGACTGAGGACATGGTATATATGTGATTATCCTGGGAATACAGAGGACGGGGACATCTCTCTGGGGTATCTCTGTTACTGGGCCCATCTGTAGGAGACACGCAGTGACTGAGGACATGGTATATATGTGATTATCCTGGGAATACAGAGGACGGGGACATCTCTCTGGGGTATCTCTGTTACTGGGCCCATCTGTAGGAGACACACAGTGACTGAGGACATGGTATATATGTGATTATCCTGGGAATACAGAGGACAGGGACATCTCTCTGGGGTATCTCTGTTACTGGGCCCATCTGTAGGAGACACGCAGTGACTGAGGACATGGTATATATGTGATTATCCTGGGAATACAGAGGACGGGGACATCTCTCTGGGGTATCTCTGTTACTGGGTCCATCTGTAGGAGACACGCAGTGACTGAGGACATGGTATATATGTGATTATCCTGGGAATACAGAGGACGGGGACATCTCTCTGGGGTATCTCTGTTACCGGGCCCATCTGTAGGAGACACGCAGTGACTGAGGACATAGTATATATGTGATTATCCTGGGAATACAGAGGATGGGGACATCTCTCTGGGGTATCTCTGTTACTGGGCCCATCTGTAGGAGACACGCAGTGACTGAGGACATGGTATATATGTGATTATCCTGGGAATACAGAGGAGGGGGACATCTCTCTGGGGTATCTATGTTACTCGGCCCATCTATAGGAGACACGCAGTGACTGAGGACATGGTATATATGTGATTATCCTGGGAATACAGAGGACGGGGACATCTCTCTGGGGTATCTCTGTTACTGGGCCCATCTGTAGGAGACACACAGTGACTGAGGACATGGTATATATGTGATTATCCTGGGAATACAGAGGATGGGGACATCTCTCTGGGGTATCTGTTACTGGGCCCATCTGTAGGAGACACGCAGTGACTGAGGACATGGTATATATGTGATTATCCTGGGAATACAGAGGACGGGGACATCTCTCTGGGGTATCTCTGTTACTGGATTCATCTGTAGGAGACACACAGTGACTGAGGACATTGTATATATGTGATTATCCTGGGAATACAGATGACGGGGACATCTCTCTGGGGTATCTCTGTTACTGGGCCCATCTGTAGGAGACACACAGTGACTGAGGACATGGTATATATGTGATTATCCTGGGAATACAGAGGACGGGGACATCTCTCTGGGGTATCTGTTACTGGGCCCATCTGTAGGAGACACACAGTGACTGAGGACATGGTATATATGTGATTATCCTGGGAATACAGAGGACGGGGACATCTCTCTGGGGTATCTATGTTACTCAGCCAATCTGTAGGAGACACGCAGTGACTGAGGACATGGTATATATGCGATTATCCTGGGAATATAGAGGACGGGGACATCTCTCTGGGGTATCTGTGTTACTGGTCCCATCTGTAGGAGACACGCAGTGACTGAGGACATGGTATATATGTGATTATCCTGGGAATACAGAGGACGGGGACATCTCTCTGGGGTATCTGTTACTGGGCCCATCTGTAGGAGACACACAGTGACTGAGGACATGGTATATATGTGATTATCCTGGGAATACAGAGGACGGGGACATCTCTCTGGGGTATCTCTGTTACTGGGCCCATCTGTAGGAGACACGCAGTGACTGAGGACATGGTATATATGTGATTATCCTGGGAATACAGAGGACGGGGACATCTCTCTGGGGTATCTATGTTACTCAGCCAATCTGTAGGAGACACGCAGTGACTGAGGACATGGTATATATGCGATTATCCTGGGAATATAGAGGACGGGGACATCTCTCTGGGGTATCTCTGTTACTGGCCCCATCTGTAGGAGACACGCAGTGACTGAGGACATGGTATATATGTGATTATCCTGGGAATACAGAGGACAGGGACATCTCTCTGGGGTATCTCTGTTACTGGGCCCATCTGTAGGAGACACACAGTGACTGAGGACATGGTATATATGTGATTATCCTGGGAATACAGAGGACGGGGACATCTCTCTGGGGTATCTCTGTTACTGGGCCCATCTGTAGGAGACACGCAGTGACTGAGGACACGGTATATATGTGATTATCCTGGGAATACAGAGGACGGGGACATCTCTCTGGGGTATCTCTGTTACTGGCCCCATCTGTAGGAGACACACAGTGACTGAGGACATTGTATATATGTGATTATCCTGGGAATACAGAGGACGGGGACATCTCTCTGGGGTATCTCTGATACTGGGCCCATCTGTAGGAGACACGCAGTGACTGAGGACACGGTATATATGTGATTATCCTGGGAATACAGAGGACAGGGACATCTCTCTGGGGTATCTCTGTTACTGGGTCCATCTGTAGGAGACACGCAGAGACTGAGGACATTGTATATATGTGATTATCCTGGGAATACAGAGGACGGGGACATCTCTCTGGGGTATCGCTGTTACTGGGCCCATCTGTAGGAGACACGCAGTGACTGAGGACATTGTATATAGTAGTAGTAGTAGTAGTACGTTTATTTATAAGGCGCCACAAAGTGTCCGCAGCGCCGTACATAGCAAACAAAGAAAAACAAATTACAAGGTAACGTACAGGGTGTGTAGAAAGATACAGTATAAATAGGGGTATAGCTGGTAGAACTAAAATCAGCATCAGTTCAGAAGTAGGTGTCAAAATAGTCAAGGAGACCGAAGATGAAGTAGAGGAAGGGAAGAACAGGACAGGAGCACAGGTGAGGTAATGAGGTAGGGTGAGTACGTGAGGAAGGAGGGCCCTGCTCATAAGAGTTAACATACTAAAAATAGGTGGGTGGACGAACGAAATACAATAGGATAAGTAGGAACGGAGGCAGGATAGGAGGATCAAAAGAGGTTAGGAGGAGGGATAGGCTAGTCGAAAAAAGTGGGTTTTGATGGAGCGCTTGAAGGAGGTAAGGGAATCAGATAGCCTGATGGGTGGCGGGAGGTTGTTCCAGTGCAGGGGGGCAGCGCGAGAGAAATCTTGGACACGGGAGTGGGAGGAGGTGATTAGGTGAGAGGTCAGTCGGCGGTCAGCGATGGAGCGAAGAGGACGGGAGGAAGTGTGGATAGAGATCAGTGAAGAGAGGTAGGGAGCTGTGGAGGAGGAGAGAGCCTTGTAGGTGGTGGTGAGGAGTTTAAAGAGAACTCGGAAAGGAATGGGGAGCCAGTGAAGAGATAAACAGAGGGGGGAGGCGGAGGTAGAGCGGCGGGAGAGGAAGATGAGCCTAGCAGCAGCGTTAAGAATGGATTGGAGAGGTGCGAGGCGGGTGAGAGGTAGCCCAGAGAGAAGGATGTTGCAGTAGTCAAGGCGGGAGATGACAAGAGAGTGAATGAGAATTTTGGTCGCGTCAGTGGAGAGGAATGGTCTGATGCGTGAGATGTTGCGTAGGTGAAAGCGGCAAGACTGTGAGAGAGCACGAATGTGGGGGGTAAAAGAGAGGGAGGAGTCAATGATGACACCGAGGCAGCGCCTATATATGTGATTATCCTGGGAATACAGAGGACGGGGACATCTCTCTGGGGTATCTCTGTTACTGAGCCCATCTGTAGGAGACACACAGTGGCTGAGGACATGGTATAGATGTGATTATCCTGGGAATACAGAGGACAGGGACATCTCTCTGGGGTATCTCTGTTACTGGCCCCATTTGTAGGAGATACGCAGTGACTGAGGACATGGTATATATGTGATTATCCTGGGAATACAGAGGACGGGGACATCTCTCTGGGGTATCTCTGTTACTTGCTCCATCTCTAGGAGACCTTATGAGCCATAGGAGGAAAGAGCAGGGGGGTTGCGAACGCCAGCGCGGGACGGTCTCAGCCAATCAGTGGCTCTCAATCATTTGTATATGTTTTTTATTTTTGAAAGTGCGCCCATCACGGCACGATTCATCCGAACCGGGTGAAATCGTGCCCAAATCGCATAGTGTATGGGGGCCTTAAGGATGTCTTTCTCCTGTGATGCTCCGCCCCTACATATTGGGAGGTATGAGTAGGAATTAGTAGCCCGGGAATAGGGCGCTAGGGCGTAATGCCGGGAATAGGGCGCTAGGTCGTAATGCCGGGAATAGGGCGCTAGGGCGTAATGCCGGGAATAGGACGCTAGGGCGTAATGCCGGGAATAGGGTGCTAGGGCGTAATGCCGGGAATAGGACGCTAGGGCGTAATGCCGGGAATAGGACGCTAGGGCGTAATGCCGGGAATAGGACGCTAGGGCGTAATGCCGGGAATAGGACGCTAGGGCGTAATGCCGGGAATAGGACGCTAGGGCGTAATGCCGGGAATAGGGCGCTAGGGCGTAATGCCGGGAATAGGACGCTAGGGCGTAATGCCGGGAATAGGACGCTAGGGCGTAATGCCGGGAATAGGACGCTAGGGCGTAATGCCGGGAATAGGACGCTAGGGCGTAATGCCGGGAATAGGACGCTAGGGCGTAATGCCGGGAATAGGACGTTAGGGCGTAAGGCCGGAAAGGGACAATAGGACAAAATAGATGAAGACAATATTCATAACATACTCGGTGTTGGCATCATATTCCGTGTATGTAAATGCTGTTGGCCCATAACGAGATCCCCATGTTATCCTGCTTTGTCTGTAGAATGAGGCTGTGTGACTCTCACAGTGCTCACCTGTGCTGGTATCTGTAGGGATTTCCTCCTCCTTACACTGCTGGTCACTGCCCCACACATACGTCTCCTCCTCTTCCTCTATAACTTCAATCTTTATATCAAGTAAGTCTTCTCCCTAAACAATAGAATTATTTGTGATGGTTAATATACAAACATATAACAGTGTACAGTAACAGTAAATGGCAAACCAGAGGCAGGAGAAAAGGGACGGTGCAGGTGAGGCACAGGGAGGCATGGTGCAGGTAAGGCACTGGGAGGGGCGGTGCAGGTGAGGCACTGGGAGGGGCGGTGCAGGTGAGGCACTGGGAGGGGCGGTGCAGGTGAGGCACTGGGAGGGGCGGTGCAGGTGAGGCACTGGGAGGGGCGGTGCAGGTGAGGCACTGGGAGGGGCGGTGCAGGTGAGGCACTGGGAGGGGCGGTGCAGGTGAGGCACTGGGAGGGGCGGTGCAGGTGAGGCACTGGGAGGGGCGGTGCAGGTGAGGCACTGGGAGGGGCGGTGCAGTTGAGGCACTGGGAGGGGCGGTGCAGGTGAGGCACTGGGAGGGGCGGTGCAGGTGAGGCACTGGGAGGGACGGTGCAGGTGAGGCACTGGGAGGGACGGTGCAGGTAAGGCACTGAGGATGGTACAGAAAGGGCACTGAGAGGGTCACATCACCCGGTGTTACTGTATAATGCCCCATTCTCAGCAGTCACCTCTCCGGTCATATCCCCCAGTGTTACTGTATAATGTCCCATTCCCAGCAGTCACCTCTCCGGTCACATCCCCGGTACTGTATAATGCCCCATTCCCAGCAGCCACCTCTCTGGTCACATCCCCCGGTGTTACTGTATAATGTCACATTCCCAGCAGTCACCTCTCCGGTCACATCCCCCGGTGTTACTGTATAATGTCCTATTCACAGCAGTCACCTCTCCGGTCACATCCCCAGTGTTACTGTATAATGTCCCATTCCCAGCAGCCACCTCTCTGGTCACATCCCCCGGTGTTACTGTATAATGTCACATTCCCAGCAGTCACCTCTCCGGTCACATCCCCCGGTGTTACTGTATAATGTCCTATTCACAGCAGTCACCTCTCCGGTCACCTCCCCCAGTGTCACTGTATAATGTCCCATCCCCAGCAGTCACCTCTCCGGTCACATCCCCCGGTGTTACTGTATAATGCCCCATTCCCAGCAGTCACCTCTCCTGTCACCTCCCCCGGTGTTACTGTATAAAGTCCCATTCCCAGCAGTCACCTCTCCGGTCACATCCCCAGTGTTACTGTATAATGTCCCATTCCCAGCAGTCACCTCTCCGGTCACATCCCCAGTGTTACTGTATAATGTCCCATTCCCAGCAGTCACCTCTCCGGTCACATCCACAGTGTTACTGTATAATGTCCCATTCCCAGCAGTCACCTCTCCGGTCACATCCCCCAGTGTTACTGTATAATGTCCCATTCCCAGCAGTCACCTCTCCGGTCACATCCCCCGGTGTTACTGTATAATGTCCCATTCCCAGCAGTCACCTCTCCGGTCAGCAGCTGGATGATCTTGTTGGTGAGATCCAGGATCTTCTGCTCATTGTCTCTCTCATGTATCAGTGAGTAAAGTGGGGGCACCATGATGGGGCTCTGGGTCCTACTCAAACCAACTGAACCACGATGGCTACTGCTGGGGGTCACATGGTCACCTGTTTTCTTGACAACAATGTATTCCTGCATATAGAAAAATAAATGAAATAATACTGTCAGTGATACATAAAAAAAAACACACAAATTCCACTGAGAATATTAAGTCATTCACATTGGTCTCTGTCCCAGCATCACTGTGCATCTCGCAGCATCACTGTGTATATTTACAGAATCTCTCATAAGGTCTCAGTTACATTAATAGACATACATAAGAGTAATGTTGCAATGGCATCATCACACTACAGTATCTCACCTCACATGTCTTTGCGTTAGTAATAAATATAAAAGTGATGTTAGTGGACCACTCCCAGATCCCCTCACCTCCCCAGTCACGTCCCTGTATTATTACTATAGATATAAGTGATGCCACAGTGACGCTCCCAGATCCCCTCACCTCCCCAGTCACGTCCCTGTATTATTGCTATAGATATAAGTGATATCACAGTGACGCTCCCAGATCCCCTCACCTCCCCAGTCATGTCCCTGTATTATTACTATAGATATAAGTGATGTCACAGTGATGCTCCCAGATCCCCTCATCTCCCCAGTCACGTCCCTGTATTATTACTATAGATATAAGTGATGTCACAGTGACACTACCAGATCCACTCACCTCCCCAGTCCTGTCCTTGTATTATTACTATAACTATAAGTGATGTCACAGTGATGCTCCCAGATCCCCTCACCTCCCCAGTCACGTCCCTGTATTATTACTATAGATATAAGTGATGTCACAGTGACACTCACAGATTCCCTCACCTCCCCAGTCACATCCTTGTATTATTACTATATATATACGTGACGTCACAGTGACGCTCCCAGATCCCCTCACCTCCCCAGTCACGTCCCTGTATTATTACTATAGATATAAGTGACGTCACAGTGACGCTCCCAGATCCCCTCACCTCACCAGTCACATCCCTGTATTATTACTCCAGGTATAAGTGATGTCACAGTGACTCTCCCAGAACCCCTCACCTCCCCAGTCACGTCCTTGTATTATTACTATAGATATAAGTGATGTCACAGTGGCGCTCCCAGATCCCCTCACCTCCCCAGTCACATCCCTGTATTATTACTATAGATATAAGTGATGTCACAGTGACACTCCCAGATCCCCTCACCTCCCCAGTCACATCCCTGTATTATTACTATAGATATAAGTGATGTCACAGTGGCGCTCCCAGATCCCCTCACCTCCCCAGTCACATCCCTGTATTATTACTATAGATATAAGTGATGTCACAGTGACACTCCCAGATCCCCTCACCTCCCCAGTCACGTCCTTGTATTATTACTATAGATATAAGTGATCTCACTGTGACACTGCCAGATTCCCTCACCTCCCCAGTCACGTCCCTGTGTTATTACTATAGATATAAATGATGTCACAGTGACACTCCCAGATCCACTCACCTCCACAGTCACTTCCCTGTATTATTACTATAGATATAAGTGATGTCACAGTGACACTCCCAGATCCCCTCACCTCCCCAGTCACGTCCTTGTATTATTACTATAGATATAAGTGATCTCACTGTGACACTGCCAGATTCCCTCACCTCCCCAGTAACGTCCCTGGGTTATTACTATAGATATAAGTGACGTTACAGTGACACTCCCAGATCCCCTCACCTCCCCAGTCACGTCCCTGTATTATTACTATAGGTATAAGTGATGTCACAGTGATGGTCCCAGATCCCCTCACCTCCCCAGTCATGTCCCTGTATTATTACTATAGATATATGTGATGTCACTGTGACACTCCCAGACTCCCTCACCTCCCCAGTCAGGTCCCTGTGTCAGTAATAGAGATAAGAGTGATGTCACTGTGACACTCCCAGACTCCCTCACCTCCCCAGTCAGCAGGTAAACGATTTCCAGGGTGAGATTTAATATCCTCCTAGTAATGCGACTCCTGTCCATCGTCAAGACTCAGAATGGGCTATCTTGGTGGAGGCGATCACCTGTGGGTCGAAATGGAAAGTACTTTATTTAAAACAGAATAGGCTTTATACATATACATTTATGAGGACAATGAAACTAGGTTTTAATAGATTCTCAACCATATTATTAATTTGCAAGGTGCCTGAATGCTCTGTAGGAGGACTTGGGGGAAGCGGACCAAACATTTTGATATATAAGCTAGATATTAATGCAAAGGGAGCGGCTTGCCCAGCTCCTGTATGTAAACTGAGAATTACGTATTACATTCAGTGAAGCAATTTATTAAGTGTTCTAAGTGCCAGTGCCCATTGTTCGGGAACCACAAGTGCCAGTGCCCATTGTTCGGGAACCACAAGTGCCAGTGCCCATTGTTTGGGAACCACAAGTGCCAGTGCCCATTGTTCGGGAACCACAAGTGCCAGTGCCCATTGTTCGGGAACCACAAGTGCCAGTGCCCATTGTTCGGGAACCACAAGTGCCAGTGCCCATTGTTCGGGAACCACAAGTGCCAGTGCCCATTATTCAGGAACCACGAGTGCCAGTGCCCATTGTTCGGGAACCACACATGCCAGTGCCCATTGTTCGGGAACCACAAGTGCCAGTGCCCATTGTTCGGGAACCACAAGTGCCAGTGCCCATTGTTCGGGAACCACAAGTGCCAGTGCCCATTGTTCAGGGACCACAAGTGCCAGTGCCCATTGTTCGGGAACCACAAGTGCCAGTGTACATTGTTCGGGAACCACAAGTGCCAGTGTTCATTGTTCGGGAACCACATGTGCCAGAAACCATTGTTCAGGGACCACAAGTGCCAGTGCCCATTGTTCAGGGACCACAAGTGCCAGTGTATGAGTGTAGATGGCCAGGACTAGTATAGAGGGAGCTCATTGAGCCAGTCAGTAGCACTGAAATGAAACTTGGGTCAAAAAGCCCAGGTCCCACCTTTCACATTGCAGGCAACTTGGGTCTGTCCCAGGAATAACCCTGGTCATGGCGATGAAACTGCTAAACATCTGGGAAGATGACTTGGATTCTTAGTTACGTTAAAGCCCCTGTGTACCTGATTTACATTAGAATCACTCATCACGTGTTTAGTACATTTTGTCTCGATCGTTGCCACTTTCTCAAGTTTAATGATAGATCACTGATGTCATACTTGGCTATTCTTGGCACCACTTTGTCTGTTTAAAGAGCATGTTTGTTCAAGGTAATCATTGTGCGTGACAATATATCCTTTTCCAATAGAAGCTAAAACCGTTAACTGTTGGTAGCTCTCGAGGACTGGAGTTGGCTACCCCAGGTCTAGAGCAACAGTCCTGGTTTTAAGGATATTTATGCTTAGGCACGGGTGACTTAATTAGTACCTCAGATAGTTTGATTATACCATCTGTGCACAAGCAGGAATATCCCTAAAACCTGAACTTCTTGGGTACCTTGAGGACTGTGTTTGGGAACACTGGCTTATAAGCTAAGGGAAGGGATCTATAGGATCCCTCCCCGGAAGTTTCACTTGCACATGGCAATAAGGACACGATAAATTATAAATACGTCCCTAAAGGTTAGGGCACATCTCCTGGACACCTGTACCGGTTTAATAACTTATGAAAGACAACAAGTATATGTATTTGTTTCTGCTTAGTACACCTGTGAACATTATCTTTCATTTCCTGAATTGTACAGCAAAACCTCGGTTTACAGGACATTCACTTAATGAACTGCAGTGATTAATCCAACAAATAGTGTGAGGTGTAAGTGCCAGTGTACGAGGGAACTGGACGTGGGGGATGCCATTTCCAGGCATTCGTCGAACCCTCTGCTGCTCTGGGATGATCATGGTGGCTTAGGGTTACCACCTTTTTGTTGAGAGATTCCCGGACAGTGGCCCGCCCCTTGACCCACCCATTGACCTGTCCCCAGCCCTGCCCCTTGACCCACCTTAAAATGACTTTTTTTTTTAACATTTGCTTCAATTCTAGTCTTGACTTTGCATACCATAATGTCCACACTGTAATGCCCGTTGCACATTATGCCACACCGTGATGCTCATTACATGTTACGCCACACACCATAATGTCCATTACGCCACACACTGTGATGCCCATTGCACATTATGCCATACACTGTGATGCCCTTTGCCCATTACGCCACACATGGTGATGCCATTTACACATTAAGCCACACACTGTGATGCTCATTACACATTATGCCACACACCGTGATGCCCATTGCATGCTATGCCACACACCGTGACGCCCATTACATGTTATGCCACACCGTGATGCCCATTACACATTACGCCACAATACAATAATGCTCATTACAATTTACGCCAAACACCGGGATGCCCATTGCATGCTATGGCAATGTCACACACCGGGATGCACATTACATGTTATGCCACACCGTGATGCCCATTATACCAGGGCTCGACAATTTATTTTTAAAATCTAGAAGCCAGGATGAAAGTGTAGGAGCTAGACAAAATAAAAATAGGAACAGTGCACGCACCAAAAATTTACACCGTAATGCCTATTACACCCCACACATCCATTACATATTATATCACATGCCATAATACCCATTACACGTTATGCCACACATCGTAATGTCCGTTACATGTTACGCCACATGCCGTAATGCCCATTACAAGTTATACCAAACACCATGATGCCCATTACACATAATACCAAACAGGTAATGCCTATTACATATTTTGCCACATAAGTGCTGCTTACCTACATGGTCGTTGCTACAGGTTTCTTGCTCGATGCCAGGGGTTTCATGCTTGATGTCAGGTGTTGCATGCTCTTTGCCAGCAGGGGCCAGGGGGGCAACTTAGGGCTCCTCAGACAGCCACTGCCAGTCTGCCACACAGCGGCAGCCACAGACTGGAGCACAGCACTTGCTGTTACTGGGGCAGCAGTGGTAGGCAGCGGAGGCACAATAGAACTGGCCTGTTACCAGCCAACCTTGTCATTAAAACGGCGCCCGGGTGCACCCCGCCCCCAGCGTCTTTGAGGAGCTTGTGGGCATGTGCTGGAAACAGCCGGCCCGGTCTGCGCCTGCTTTGGAAGCAGTTACTTTACATAGCGTGCCACACACAGGCAGAGCACACTCGGGACGGCTCCAGCGGCTGCGCGTCACCGTTCTCGCAGCATCCTCACGTGGTGTCACTGTTTATCAACGCCACCGTGCCAGGGCCAAGGGCGACTGCCTGCCGCTGCAGATTGTGCCCAGTTCCCGGACAGTTAATAGTCCGGGAACGTCACCCGTCCGGACTCTGGACACCCAGCTTAATTACCGGACTGTCCGAGTAAACCCGGACGGGTGGTAACCCTATGGTGGCTGGACAACAGAATATTGTATCACAGTAAATGTTGGGGTATTAAACAGGTTTTAAGGAGTATTATTGTCTCAGAGTCAATTTAAGGTGGGGAACTTGATGATTAACAATGAATCTATCTATCTATCTATCTATCTATCTACTACACACACACACATAGTAGGATGATGACATGACAGGGAGTGCATGCACTTTGCACAAATCTGCCCTTCCCCAACGCAATGTGAATTATTATTATTATTTTATTTATCGCTGTGTTCTCCTCTACCTTTACAAGGCCACAACAACCACGCACTCACCTGTCCCGATGATGGGCAGGCCTCCCGACCTTTTCTTGTATCGCAGTCGTATCTATGGTGACAGGTAAGTTCCTGCCAGGAACCAACATGGCCGCCGCTACTTCACTTCTCGTAACGTCGCATTCGCTTTGGCCCTTGTTCTGGCGACGAGCAGTCATGCGCTGTGCTGAGAGAGAGTCCGGGGGAGATTAGGTCATGCCCGTCTCCTCCTGTCTGTATGATTCCTCACTTTCCTGGAACGTCTGGTCAAGCCCACCCGTCTCTATGGTGACCGGGAGCTTCCGTCGTTCACGCATGCGCAGTGTTGAGCTTGAAGCCGCTGCGGACTCCTGGCTGGCTATCTGCCTGCTGCAGCCTGGTCCCAGGTAATCACAGGCAGTACTAATATACATGTGGAGTTGAGCTTTTACCCCAACAGCTGACAATCTAATAATTGTGAGCTTAGCTAGCAGTGTTATATAACGTAACTTAAGGATACTCAGTAGTATGATGGCCATGATCCATACTTGCCTACCTGACCCTCTCCATGAGGGAGAAAATGCTTTGTTCCTGGGCTTCCCTGGTAATGTAGGATTGCCATCACCTGTGGTGAAACACCTTTCTTATCAATTACCTAGCTCCATACAGGTGATGGCAATCCTACATTACCAGGGAAGTCCAGGAACAGAGCATTTTCTCCCTCATGGAGAGGGTCAGGTAGGCAAGTATGCCATGATCCCTCACCTGAAGAGCTTGCACTCTAATATGTGAGTGAGGCTTATTGCAACTATCCTGAGAGAGTGCAGCCAGGTCCCCTGTGGTGTCAGCCTGTGGGTAAACCTTCACGGTGACCCTGTGAAGGTAGCATACACTCCATGCTTGTGCACAGATGGAATAATCAGGTTAACTGAGTTACTACTTAGGTCGGTACTTGTTTCCTAGCACGGCGCCCCCGATGTCCATCGTACGCCATCGCATCGCATGCGATGCAATGTGTTTTTTAATTGTACAAGCAATGCTTACAATGTTAAATGCACCCCCACGCCACCCCCACTATCAATGCAAAGGTGAAGCGCAAACCCGAAGCGTGGCGAGCGCAGCGTTACGTGCCCTCCGACCTTTTCATACCCCCACTATCCACATCGGCATGGAGTTGATTGTAGATAGTATGACGAGCAGACGCGTATTACTTCACATGTATTCTGCGTCCGCTCGCCACACTTCGGGCTCGCTGCTCTCGCCACACTATCTAAAATCAACTCCACGTCAACGTGGATAGTGGGGGTATGAAAAGGTTGGAGGACGCGCACCACCGCCCCTCGTGTACTCGCCGCGCTTCGGGTTGGCGTTGATCCTGGGGGTGGCGTTGACTATGGGGGGCCATTTAACATTGTAAGGACCCATCAGGGTGCTTGTACAATAAAAAATCGTATACGATTGCATCGTATGCCATTGTATAGCATACGATGCGATATTTTATTGTACAATGTCGCATCGCATACCTTAATTAGTATAATGGTATACGATGCGATGGGCGCCATGCTAGGAAACAAGTACCCTTAGGTCACCTGTGTTTAAGCATGGATAGCCTTACAATCTGGTTATATCAGCAGCTGTCAGTGTGTTTAGACCAGGGATGGGGAACATTCGGCCCTATAATAAAATGGCACAATAAAATAGCACAACTGTAGCAGGGCATGCTGGGATGCGTAGTTCAACAAAAGCTCGAGGGCCCTGTTCTAGACCATCCATTTATAATCCTATATTACTTTTAAACTGTGTAATCCTTAATCTACAAACATGCTGTAATATTGTCACTGGTATCTCTGTTCCCCAGAGCGTGTACTTACATGAGTTTTTCCTCACAGCCTCAGGAGCTGCAAGAAAGAATCCAATTTAAGTGCAACCTCTGGAACATTCTGCACGGAGTTCCCCATAGGTCCGGCCACTAACCTGGTGGCTATAAGGTAACATGCATTAGCCGCAGGTTCACCACACATGGAAAATTGGCCTGTAATTGCATAGTTCCAGGTGTTATACCTGGAGCAGCAGCTATGTGGTATATCCCGTGGCTAATTAAATCTGTCACTTCGTCTTTGTTGATTAAGACTTGATTTTTGATCATGTATATACTGTAGTTTTTTTTTTTCTTGGATTTTAATAGATGGAGGTCTGGGGGCAAAGTAAATTTGATGCTTCTAGCACGGTCTGGTCTGTATCTCAGTGCTTAGATACAGACTGTGCTAGAAGCACCAACGCAGAGAGCGACACCACAGGCAGGAAAGATAATCTGAGATACTGACCAAAGCAGATGTTTTTTTGTCCCACTCACATAGATTTTAATATTTTTTTTTTTTTATGTTTTTGGACAGAATGCCATCATGCATTGTGAAGGGCTGTTCCTATTCGTGGAAAAAAAAAGATCCAAATACAATTCTTCACTCCTTCCCCAACAATATCGCAATCATCAAGTCTTGGTTGTTGCAAACCAAACAAGATTTTGGCAACATAGACGACTTTTGTGAGAAAGTCCGGATAGGAAAGAAAACGGACGCGTTTCGCATGTGCTCGCAGCATTTCGCAAGGGATTGCTATTACCAGCGAGGGATGATAACCTCTTTAAAAAAGGATGCATTGCCTACAATATTTCCCGACAAAGTTAATGGTGGATCTGGGACCTCAAAAACAAAAAGTACAAAGCCACCTGTGAAAAAAGTGTGTCTCTCTGCTCCTTCCATGCCGACATGGGGCGATGCGGACAGCAGCGAAACCCCAACGTCCATAGTAATGGGTCTTCCACTGAGAGTCATTAAGATAGAACAAGATTTTACTGAACCTTCCACCAGCTCTTGTCTTTTCCCTCAAGAGAAGCCATTTTCTCGATCTACGGAAATCTCTCCCGAGAAAAAGAAAGGGTTTGAGCAGTTCCATTGCTCTCAAAAAGCTTCCAGAAAGAGCTTTGGTGTTAGAAATACATTTACCATAGGAGGACACGGGAGGACAGTGGGAACTAACACCGAGTACTTCCCAGGACAGAGGCATAAATCTACCTGTACAGACCCTAATATCTGTACAAGACATAGAGAAGTACAAACCGAAAAACCAAATGGTTTCCATTGCCTATGTGGTCTGCCGGGTTTACCACATCTACTTCAAGGAGCATCAAACTCACGCACAACATCAGAAGATGGAACAGAGGCATTACAAACTCCTGCAATGTTGTGTGAAACCATCCTGGTGCCTCAATCCCAACTAACAGAACTCAGGCGGCCTGGTGTTACTTCCTTGTCGGATGTCCAGTGTGGCCGAGAGGAGGTACGCACAGCCACTGATGACTCTTCCGATGTGGAGAAGACTCTTCCGGCCTGTGTGAAAGACCTTGGATGGTCTACAGAACTTGGATGTTCTTCGGTTCCTCAACACAATGGTTCTGAATTGGCTCCTCATCTTGGACCGCTGGTTTCTGATAAGGAAGGTGTCCCTAGTAGACAACAAGACCAAAAGGTCAACGTCTACTCGCCGGCAAAACAAGGAGGAGCCAAAAAGGAAAAGTTAGATCCCGAGGGCATGAATTCTACTGGAACAGAAATTCCTGAAGCAACTGGTCCTCAGGATCCTTTTTCTGAGAACAAATATATCGTTTTTGATAGCTGCTTGAACAAACTACTTTGGTCTTGTCGATGTTTGGCAGAGGATGACTGTGATGGACGCGTGATCAGTTTTAAAAAGTTATTCATTGGGTCAAGTGTTTCCGTCAATGCCAGGTGCTCGAAAGGACATACATTCCATATGTGGGACAGCCAGCCTTGAAGAGGGTTTCCACCTAATTTTATAATTTGGCCTTTCGTGCGATGCTATGTTCTTACAGATGTATAGAACATGGGGCTGATTCAGAGATGGACGCTACAGCACAGCTGCTTTGTCTTAGTGTGTAGCAACTGTGCTCAAATATGCGAAAGCCATAGGAGGCATCTTCTGTGGCCATCTTCTGCAGACTTCTGTGGTCCGTACTGCGACCGCAGATGCAGTATCCATTTTACTGTGTGACCAGCGACATCTCAGGTTGCTACCCTCAACCAATAAAGCTGCTGCTTTGTGGGCACTCCAAGCAACATGGCAGACCCAGATCTGCTCATGTGTAGTTATTTTTTACTGCAGCTACGTGTGATGCTTTACTGCAGTTCCCTGTGATGATAGTTGAGCTGCTGTAGTCTGTAGTTGCTGCAGCCAGGCAAGTTGGCTGATTGTTGGAGTTCAGCACTTTCTGCTTCTAGCACAGTCTGGTCTGTACTGTGTTGTGACACAAAGCAGACTGCGATACACATGAAAAAATATATATATATACCCCCTGAACAACAGAGGAGGATTTGGGCGCTAATTGACCACACAGATATATAACTAGAGAAAATAAATATCTATATATAATTCAATAGTGTGTATATGTGTGTGTATATATATATATATATATATATATATATATATATATATATATATATATATATATATATATATAAAGCTGCAGTTCTCAATACACTAGTGTCAGTGCAAAAAATTGTATTCACCCATCACTAGATCACTGACTGTGAAAATATACAAGGGAAAATACTGTATTCCAAAAGGAATAGGAGACTGCGCTGTTTCAATAAAATAACTTCTCCCGTGCCATGGATGAGTTCAGATGATCAGAAACAATATATCTAAATAGGCGGCCACCTAAAGCAATATATGTACATTGTATCAATATGTGTACACAAAACACATTAGAAAAAATGGTACTCTTTACTTAGTTGGGCGCCCACGATCTCCATCGCGGGCGTCGTGGGTAAAGAAATCGCGGTGATCGCGGGCATCGCGGCCAGTACATTAACGGCCGCGACGCGATGCCCGCGATCACCGCGATTTCCCATAGGGTTCAAGGTTAAATTTAGTGCTGCCCGCGATTTTACATTCAATGCTTCAATGGCCGCGATTTGGCCATAGGAATCAATGTTAAATGGGCTACAGAGCCAAAATAGGCACAATTAACACTTAAATGTCCCCCCAAATTTGTTACGCCACCCCACGTCCTCCGACCTTTTCATACCCCCACTATCCACGTCGGCGTGGAGTTGAGAATAGAATAGTGTGGTGAGCGCAGCGAGCCACCGAGCCCGAAGCGTGGCGAGGGGACGCAGATACCTTCACAGGTAAACGTGGCCCTACGCGGGCTTCACAGGTATCCACGTCCCCTCGCGGGGCTCGCTGCGCTCGCCACGCTTCGGGCTCGGTGGCTCGCTGCGCTCGCCACACTATTCTATTCTCAACTCCACGCCGACGTGGGTAGTGGGGGTATGAAAAGGTCGGAGGACGCGTCACGCCGCCCCTCGCGGGCTCGGTGCGCTCACCACGCTTCGGGTTGGCGTGGATCGTGGGGTGGCGTTACAAATTTGGGGGGACATTTAAGTGTTAATTGTGCCTATTTGGGCTCTGTAGCCCATTTAACATTGATTCCTATGGCCAAATCGCGGCCATTGAGGCATTGAATGTAAAATCGCGGGCAGCACTACATTTAACATTGAACCCTATGGGAAATCGCGGGCATCGCGTCGCGGCCGTTAATGTACTGCCCGCGATGCCCGCGATCACCGCGATGGGCGCCCAACTAAGTAAAGAGTACCGAAAAAATACATTCTAAAAAAAATATATATAAAAAATTTATAGAAAAACGGTGTAAACACTTTGAAAAATTTATATTGAAAAGAGCCACGTGACTTCCAGCAGATATTTGTATACTCCGTATTGGATGTTTTATCATTTCAAGAGAGCTGGTTTTAGCCCACTAATTGCAGAAGGGAGTCAAATGGCCACAAATAGTAGATGTATAAAGAGGAATTATTCCCTCACCAAAGGAAAGTCACTTTTTTAAGTAATTGCGTGCATTTAGCACGTGAATCTCACCCTTGGAGACTGTGATACACAGCAGAGAGCGACACCCCAGGGCAAACCCCCCCCATCCCAAAATTACAGCCCCCACATTATATCTTCTGTCAGTTAATGTATATTATATAAAGTGTATATTTAAGTATTTCTTCATGAAAGGCACCTACAGTAGGTTATTTAATTGTTTTTGTTTTATTACGTTTGTGAATTTGTCGTTGCTATCTATTCCAATATGTTACGGTAAAGCTGGCCACTAGTGCGATTTGGACACTTTTTTTTTTTCATCTGATTCCGACGCATCGTGCTGGGACATCGGGTAAAAAAAAAAAAGCGATTGTGCCTATCCTCTGATTCTGATCTGGTCCTGTGGGCATTGGATTGGATCCAGAGATCGCATGGAAAAAGGACCACATACTATATATAGCATGCGATCTTACTGCCCGGGAAGGTTCTGGGTGGTTGAAGGAGGATTGTGTGGGGGCCATAAAGGATGCACTGTACTAGTCACTCTCTCATTCACAGCCGATGAATATTTGTCCTCTGACCTTGAATATACTGATCCATCTTACTGAGTCACATGCGTATGTCTTTTCCCTCAAAGTAAACCTGTCTTGTCTAACGTGTTGTTGTACCGTAGCGCACCCAGGGGGGGGGGGGGGGTCACCAGGTGATGGCAAAGTGTAAGGAAGAAATAGTATGAGCCTACTTTTTGGTTTGTCATTAGGATATTGGTAAACCTTGTAGGTAATATACGTGAGGAATGGTTTGATTATCCATTGGAATAGCGATTAGAATTAAAGGTTAATGCGGGAATATTATTATTAAGGTAAATAAGACGACAAAGGAACCTTATTTCATAAAGTAAAACATTTACATACCAATGTAGGCACCGCTGTAGGGTTTAAACTGAGGGGCCGATTCAGTCCAGTTCGTTTGGGTTCGAATTCGTCCCCAATTTTCCCCAATGCTCGGTGTCTGCCAGAATTCAGCGGATAGAGGCCGGAATAAAATTGATAATATGAAGTCAATAAACAGATAAAATATATGGGTCAGAATGAAATAATGGAAAGAAAATAAAAATGGAAATACAAGGAATTGCTGTAGGTGATGGCAAAATATGCGCTGTTCTCTGTTTATGCGTCTTAGGGTATTATCGACGGGTGCAGCCACTTTGGGGCAATGGCTAGTCATCGCTTGCTGTACGCAAGTTGATTGACAGGTGGCAGGCGTTAGGGGGCGGTAACTCTGCGGTTCATGGGAGTGTCCCAGAAAACACAGGCATTTCCCGGTCGTTGGGAGGGAGGGCCACTGATGTCATCAGCCGCCTCCTTCTCATCACGGGCATTGCAGTGCCGAGTAAGTCTAGGCCTACTCAGCGCTGGGGCCAGAGGGGGAAATAATTCCATGGTGTGTGCACATGGGCAGGATTTCACAGGGGTGCCTTGTGTATGCTGGTATTGGATGGGTCTCCTTTGCAGTTTCCAGTGAAGAATCCCAAGCATCTTGCACTTCATTTATGGGAACACGAAGAAGTGGCAGGGGGCCAGGTCTGGGCATGTGGCCAGGTGCATAGTCATGATAAGGAAGGGCACCATGCAGCAGGCATTGGTTGTTGTACCAGTCCCCTGCACGAGTAGTATAGTAACTACATGACCAGTCTTGGGCACAAAAGCAGCCACTGTCTGCTTAGCCACAACATTCTCATGTTGGAACGTCTATGGTGGTGCACCCCCAACTGGGGTCCACTGGGCCTGAGAGTCGAAACTGCAGATCCTGGAGTCATCACCACCACCGGTGGTCTCCCAGGCAGAGTTTGAGCGATCGCCATCAAAACTAACCAGCATGTTGCGGTACCGAGTCACCTGGATCTGCTCTTGAGTAATCTGATGAACCACTTCTCTAACTAGTGCCCACCTCAACTATGGCACACATGGTAGCACCGTTGTCATCGGTGATGGCACAGGTCAGCCACAGCTCTCCTCATCTTCCAGAGGCCATCTCCTGCACTGAAGTTCAGCAAACCACTCGGACACCCTGTTTATTCTAGCACCCTGCATCTTTTAAGCCCCATGCAGCTCCTCCTCCCTGTCACTGTCTGCTGTGGTGCTTCTAGCACAGGTCTGGTATGTATACCAGTGCTGAAATACAGACCACACTGTGCTAGAAGCAACACCGCAGAGCATGACAGGCCAGACAGGGAAGAGGAGCTGCACGAGTTTTAGAGGATGCAGGGTGCTAGAATGAACACTATATTTGTAAAAGTTTTTGCTGTATATTAAGTTACCGTTATTATGCCTTTTATAAGGTCCGTAATAACAATATATTTTCTTGTTAGATTGGCATTACTAGTTTATATTACACGTCCTTGTACACTAACATTCGATATTTGGGGGCACCCATAACCATCTTGGATAGCTTAATTGCTCCACTGAGGCTTCCGTTGTAGTGGTGTCGTCACCGTATATAGCAACGTCCCCGCTTTCCCTGCAGTTAGGCGCCGCCATTGCTACTCCTGGCAGGCGCCAGTTACTACCCTGTTTCGGCACTGCCCGTGCTTTGAGTATACTCAGGGCGGAGAGAGGGCAGTACCCTACTGAGGGGGACACTGTCAGCTGGTGAGTGACGGTAATGTCCGCTCATACACACAGCGAGTGGGAGAGGCCGGTGCCCGGGTACCTCTATGAGTTTCCCAGCCGGGGTAGTAGTGGGTGAGGGGTGTAGGAGGTGATGCCGGGGTAGTAGGGAAAGGGTGTAGGATGCGATGCTAGGGGTAGTGGGGAGAGGGTGTAGGAGATGATTGGGGGGGGGGGGGGGGATAGCAGGGTGTAGGAGGTGTTGCTGGGGGTAGTGGGGAGAGGGTATAGCAGGGTGTGTGATTTTGAAGGTAGTGGGGGGAGGGTGTAGAGGGTGATGTGGGGGGGGGGGGGTATGGCAGGGCGTAGGAGGTGTTGCTGGGGGTAGAGGGTATAGTAGGGCATGGGAGGTTAAGGGGAGTGGTATAGCTGCAGTGTGTCTGTAAATGTCCACATAACTCCTTAGTTAAGTTGGTGGATGCAATATACAGCACCTGTACCTGGGTTTATGTTGGGGTAATCTTCATTTTCCACCTTCATTTCTAGTTGCGTTGCTGTAACCCCACAGCTAGTACTTGTTGGGTTGGATTTTGGATCAGACATCAGGAGGGTGCCAGCAGAAATACTTTTGTCATGGGTCTTCAGTGCGGCCAATTGAACAGCTGTGGGCACTCATCCCCAACAGTTTCAGTTTAAATTACCCCCAATGTTTGATGACGCTGGGTTATATATTTCTGATGTTGTTTGGAATTGCCGCACACTGTCATACCACACATTCCTTGTGTGTACAATTATGCTCCATATTTTTCATTAATGGTGAAACGTCTCGCACCAATTGATTTCTCATTTGCCAGTCACTGCTGTGGGTGACACACGGGACACAGCAGAAGGGAGATCACTGTGCAGCAGCTGGAGCTTTCTCCTTCCTATTCGCTGCTGAAGAATTGTGTATGGACACAGTCGGCTAGATTCCCCCTAGACTATCATACCACTTTCACATCGCAGACACGTTTTAAAAACCGGTATTTTAAAACGGTAATTAAAACGGGTCAGAGCCTTAATAGTGACCCAGATTACCGTTTTAAATACCGGTTAAGTGTCATTCACATAGCAGTTGAAACGTTTCATCCAGAACACGTTTCAAGGCAGAGTGTGACGATTGCCTGTCATTATGTGTCTGCAGAGAAAGCTGTGCATGTGCTGGGCTGGGGATGGGACACCTTTACAATGCCCTGTACTAGGAGAGAGTTGCCCTTCAGCACATACTCGGAACAGACACAGTATTGATGGTGGTGCCCCCTTCCTACACACAAACAGGCACCTCGCGCCCCCCCCCCCCCCCCCCCGGAGAATGTACTAGGCGGACGGGGATGGCAGTTCGCGGTACAGCTGAGACAGTTTTCTGCCTGCCTTGCCGCTCCTGGCCACAGTGATCAGATAGGCTGTCTGATCACTGTGGCCAGGAACAGCGCGGCTGGTGGAAAACTGAGCTGTCAGCACGGACGCGGTAAGCAGTAAGCAGGGAGACGGGGGAGAGGAGAAGAGTGGAGGAGAGAGATCTCCAAGCCCCAGCGCTCACCTCCGCTGGCTATTATCCCCCGACAAGCTACCGTGTGTGTCACACGTATCAGCGTCCAGCCTGCCCCGCTCGATCCCCGGTGCCTGCTGACATATAGGAGGGGAGGGGGCGCCACAAATTTTTTGGACAGGGGCCGCAAGTTACACCACTGCTGTGCCCCCCTGACCACAGGACAGCACATGGCTACACCGGTATGTTGGACTGACCCCTGATGTACCTCTACTAGTGCAGGCTTGACTGTAGGAAAATGCTTTTGTTTGTAGTTGTAGCCTATCAGTGCTTGTGCTTGTGTTGTTTGCCTGAAATACCGTTTCAGACAAACTGTACACATTCACATTGCAGAAAAAACGGCAAGGAACCGTGTAGGACTCTGCTTTTTACACTGTTCGAAATGCCAGTTAACTTTAAACGGTAAATCGGCTGTGGTGCATTCACAGTGCAGGCTTAAACGTTTTAAAAAGGGAAAAAAACGGCAATATACCGTTTTAAAAGTGCGATGTGAAAGGGGTATAACCCATAGTCACTATTTACTGTAGATGTTTATTGGGGAACTATTTGTCTAATCCTAAATCAAGATAGCCACCTGTCTAATACTGGGTACAGGCTATACAATCTGTTGGCCAATCCTGCAATCCACCCATCATATAGCGTGTACCACCGATTCATCCTCCGATGAGCTGTCCGGTCGGGCACAATATATATTCTATTGGTGCATAACTGATAGGATGTGTGTCCAGCGATTAGATGGATGTGTGCTCCTGCGACCAGCGATTAGAATGGGGCTCAAAACGGGAGCGCGCACCCGGCTCACACTCCCATCACTGGCAATATGGTCGCCAGCAACCATATTTCCAGCGATTATAGCCCATATCGCTGCCGTGTGTACACGGCGTTACACTGCAATTATAGATATCAGTTTGAACACACCCCTCCCAAATGTAACTCGCTCTGCACCTGTTACATCTGCCCCAGCTGCAGTGCACATGGTTTTGTCCATTAAAGAAGGAGTTTGCTTTTGCAAACCAACCAGTATCACCCCCATAGACTGTTGTATATTGTGCACAATTAACTGGAATAGGTGACTGCTGGGAATGGGACATTATACAGTAACACCGGGGGATGTGACCGGAGAGGTGACTGCTGGGGATGGGGCATTATACAGTAACACAGGGGGATGTGACCAGAGAGGTGACTGCTGGGAATGGGACGTTATACAGTAACACCGGGGGGATGTGACCGGAGAGGTGACTGCTGGGAATGGGACATTATACAGTAACACCGGGGGATGTGACCGGAGAGGTGACTGCTGGGGATGGGGCATTATACAGTAACACAGGGGGATGTGACCAGAGAGGTGACTGCTGGGAATGGAATATTATACAGTAACACAGAGGGGATGTGACCGGAGAGTTGACTGCTGAGAATGGGATATTATTATACAGTAACACTGGGGGGGATGTGACCGGAGAGGTGACTGCTGGGAATGGGGCATTATACAGTAACACCGGGGGATGTGACCGGAGAGGTGACTGCTGGGAATGGGACATTATACAGTTACATCGGGGGATGTGTCTGGGTGATGACTTTGTCACTGTGTGTGTCAGGTTCCTATAAGGTGTCAGAATGTCACTGTCTATCTCTCCATGCAGGATGGGGAGTATATTTTGAAGAACACAAGAAACTGTAAAAGGACGTGATAATGGAGAATTGTCAGCCCCTGACAGCAATGGGTAAGAGGATTCTTTCATTTATTTTAATTGAGGGAGCCATTTTGTGGGGCCCCTCTACACATCTGATAATAATATACTGTATATACAATGTCCTCAGTCACTGTGTGTCTCCTACAGATGGACCCAGTAACAGAGATACCCCAGAAAGATGTCCCCGTCCTCTATATTCCCAGCACTGTACAGAGGAGAATCACAGGACCCCACAGGAGGATCAGGTCGGTGGGATTTAGGGTTTGAGTGACTTTCTCTTTGTGATCTGTTGGTGTCTCTATATGTCGGTTCCTGTGTAATGAAATCAGATGAATATGTGATATTTATTGTCCGGTTTGTTATTTAGGATGGGGATCTGAAGGATATTAAGGTAGAAGTTATAGATGATGTAGGAGACACATATATGAGAAGTGACCAGCAGTGTAAGGAGGAGGAAAGTCCAACAGATACCAGCACAGGTAAGTAATAATGTCTTATTACAGCGCATCGCACATTCCCATTGCTCAGTCACTACAGCAGCCTCTTATCCTACACCAGCGCTGCTAAATGTGACCAGCCGGCTCCCTGTGTTACTCTGCCCGGACAGCACTGAGGTAGTGGATGACTGTGTTCCCTCTCTGCTGCTATGATTGGCTGCCAAGTGGGGGCTCTGCATGAGACAGCTCTGATCATATAAAGCAGGGTTCGCCAACCCGTCGCTCGCGAGCGACGGGTAGCTCGCCGGGACCTTTCCAGTAGCTCGGGGCTGTTTAAGTGACCTCCTGCCGCGTAGCGGTACCTTGCTTGACGGCAGGAGGTCAGAAAGTGTTTTAATGCTGCGTCCTCCTGACGTCCCCAGCGCACTTTCTTCATCCTCACTTGGCGGCAAGAGGTCTCTGAATGTGACTTCATGCCGCGTCCTCCTGACGTCCCCAGCGCACGTTCTCATCGACGCCACGGCCACAGCCTCTGCTCAGCGTGATTGATGTCTGCTCCGGTCCTGCGCCACAGCCTCTGCTCAGACTTACATGAGGTAAAAAAAAAATGAAAACTGTGTGCGCACAGTGTGTGGGGCATATGTATAATGGAGCATCACAGTGGGGCACATGTATAATGGAGCATCACAGTGGGGCATATGTATACTGGAGCATCACAGTGGGGCACATGTATAATGGAGCATCACAGTGGGGCACATGTATAATGGAGCATCACAGTGGGGAATATGTATAATGGAGCATCACAGTGGGGCACATGTATAATGGAGCATCACAGTGGGGCATATGTATAACGGAGCATCACAGTGGGGCACATGTATTATGGAGCATCACAGTGGGGCATATGTATAATGGAGCATCACAGTGGGGCACATGTATAATGGAGCATCACAGTGGGGCACATGTATAATGGAGCATCACAGTGGGGCATATGTATTATGGAGCATCACAGTGGGGCATATGTATAATGGAGCATCACAGTGGGGCATATGTATAATGGAGCATCACAGTGGGGCATATGTATAATGGAGCATCACAGTGGGGCACATGTATAATGGAGCATCACAGTGGGGAATATGTATAATGGAGCATCACAGTGGGGCACATGTATAATGGAGCATCACAGTGGGGCATATGTATAACGGAGCATCACAGTGGGGCACATGTATTATGGAGCATCACAGTGGGGCATATGTATTATGGAGCATCACAGTGGGGCACATGTATAATGGAGCATCACAGTGGGGCATATGTATTATGGAGCATCACAGTGGGGCATATGTATTATGGAGCATCACAGTGGGGCATATGTATTATGGAGCATCACAGTGGGGCATATGTATTATGGAGCATCACAGTGGGGCATATGTATTATGGAGCATCACAGTGGGGCACATGTATAATGGAGCATCACAGTGGGGCACATGTATAATGGAGCATCACAGTGGGGCACATGTATAATGGAGCATCACAGTGGGGAATATGTATAATGGAGCATCACAGTGGGGCACATGTATAATGGAGCATCACAGTGGGGCATATGTATAACGGAGCATCACAGTGGGGCACATGTATTATGGAGCATCACAGTGGGGCATATGTATTATGGAGCATCACAGTGGGGCATATGTATTATGGAGCATCACAGTGGGGCATATGTATTATGGAGCATCACAGTGGGGCATATGTATTATGGAGCATCACAGTGGGGCATATGTATTATGGAGCATCACAGTGGGGCATATGTATTATGGAGCATCACAGTGGGGCATATGTATTATGGAGCATCACAGTGGGGCATATGTATTATGGAGCATCACAGTGGGGCACATGTATAATGGAGCATCACAGTGGGGCATATGTATTATGGAGCATCACAGTGGGGCACATGTATAATGGAGCATCACAGTGGGGCACATGTATTATGGAGCATCACAGTGGGGCACATGTATAATGGAGCATCACAGTGGGGCACATGTATAATGGAGCATCACAGTGGGGAATATGTATAATGGAGCATCACAGTGGGGCACATGTATAATGGAGCATCACAGTGGGGCATATGTATAATGGAGCATCACAGTGGGGCACATGTATAATGGAGCATCACAGTGGGGCACATGTATAATGGAGCATCACAGTGGGGCATATGTATTATGGAGCATCACAGTGGGGCATATGTATTATGGAGCATCACAGTGGGGCATATGTATTATGGAGCATCACAGTGGGGCATATGTATTATGGAGCATCACAGTGGGGCATATGTATTATGGAGCATCACAGTGGGGCATATGTATTATGGAGCATCACAGTGGGGCACATGTATAATGGAGCATCACAGTGGGGCATATGTATTATGGAGCATCACAGTGGGGCACATGTATTATGGAGCATCACAGTGGGGCATATGTATTATGGAGCATCACAGTGGGGCACATGTATAATGGAGCATCACAGTGGGGCATATGTATAATGGAGCATCACAGTGGGGCACATGTATAATGGAGCATCACAGTGGGGCACATGTATAATGGAGCATCACAGTGGGGCATATGTATTATGGAGCATCACAGTGGGGCATATGTATTATGGAGCATCACAGTGGGGCATATGTATTATGGAGCATCACAGTGGGGCATATGTATTATGGAGCATCACAGTGGGGCATATGTATTATGGAGCATCACAGTGGGGCATATGTATTATGGAGCATCACAGTGGGGCACATGTATAATGGAGCATCACAGTGGGGCATATGTATTATGGAGCATCACAGTGGGGCATATGTATTATGGAGCATCACAGTGGGGCACATGTATAATGGAGCATCACAGTGGGGCATATGTATTATGGAGCATCACAGTGGGGCATATGTATTATGGAGCATCACAGTGGGGCACATGTATAATGGAGCATCACAGTGGGGCATATGTATAACGGAGCATCACAGTGGGAAATATGTATAATGGAGCATCACAGTGGGGAATATGTATAATGGAGCATCACAGTGGAGCATTACAGTGGGGCATATGTATTATGGAGCATCACAGTGGGGCATATGTATAATGGAGCATCACGATGTGGGGCATATGTATAATGGGCATCACGGTGTGCGGCATATGTATAATGGACATCATGTGTGTGGCATATGTTAAATTCAGCGTCACGCTGTGGGATGTTTGCATAATGGAGCGTCACGTTGTGGGGCATATGTACTGTATAATGGGCATATGTATAATGGGCATCATGTGTGTGGCATATGTATAATGGAGCATCACAGTGCGGGGCATATGTATAATGGGCATCACAGTATGCGGCATAGGTATAATGGGCATCAAAGACTGCACTATTGGGGTCATATGTGTATCACATCTCCATTTTCCATGGCCGCACCACATGTGGCTACAGCTCTTAGAGAGCTGACCATGCCCTCAAAAAATGGGGGATGTAGCCTCGCAGGAGTTCCACGGTAGTAGGTGAACCCTCTAATTTTGGGCGCGTGCCTTCGGCACGCGCAGATGTCTCCTCTGCCTCGTGTTGGGAGGTATGTTTGTGACATATTGGACATTGCAGTGTGTGGCATAAGGTGTCAGGGGCATTACGGTGTGTGGCATAATGTGTAAAGGGCATTTTTTGGGATATTATGCAGGTTTTACATTTTTTTTAAATTTAGTAGCTCTTCGGGCGGTTTATTTTGTCGCGAGTAGCTCCCACCCCGAAAAAGGTTGGAGACCACTGATATAAAGGAAAGGCTGAGCGAGAGCTGTGGCTGGCATTTAACAGGGTAAACCCAAGAGGGCTCTGAGGCTGGTATATACAGTGACATGGGAGGGTGATTGCACTTGGCAAGCATTAGGGTGGGACATATTACCAATTGACAGACATTAGGTGGGGCTACTATCTCTTGTTAGGCATAAGGGTGTGGTGTATTACTAATTGGGGGCATTAGGGTGTGACGTACAATTGGGGGAGGGGCATTAGGGTGTGGCATATTACCAAATGGGTAGCATTAGGGTGTGTCATATTGCCAAATGGGGGGCAATAGGGTGTGGCGTATTACCAATTGACAGACATTAGGTGTGGCATACTATCTCTTGTTAGGCATTAGGGTGTGGTGTATTACTAATTGGAGGCATTAGGGTGTGCCGTACAATTGGGGGTGGGGGAAATTAGGGTGTGGCATATTACCAAATGGGAGGCATTAGGGTGTGGCGTATTACCAATTGGGGCAGTATGGTGTGGCTTACAACTGGGGGGCATTAGGGTGTGGCATATTACCAAATGGGAGGCATTAGGGTGTGGCATATTACCAAATGGGCGGCATTAGGGTGTGGCGTATTACCAATTGGGGCAGTATGGTGTGGCTTACAATTGGGGGGCATTAGGGTGTGGCTTATTACCAAATGGGGGGCATTAGGGTGTGGCGTATTACAAATTGGGGCAGTATGGTGTGGCTTACAATTGGGGGGCATTAGGGTGTGGCTTATTACCAAATGGGGGGCATTAGGGTGTGGCGTATTACCAATTGGGGGCATTAGGCTTTGGCTTATTGCCATTTGGGGATTTTGATGTTGCATTTTACCAATTGGAGGCATTATGGTGTGGCATATTACCAATTGGGGGCATTAGGGTGTGGCCTCTATTAAAGTGTTGTCATTAGCGATAACACTTAATATATAATCCCTCAGGGCTATCAATGGTCATACCCAAATGGTCGTGAGCCCTTGGTGCACAATGTCTACTGATGAGGATACTTGGTTGCTGGTTCTGTTTGGCTGAACGTGTCGGACTCTCCGCTTTTTGTGTACCTCATATAACGTTAGTTATACATTCCATTACCGTTATTACCGTGATGTCAGACAGCGATGTCGGACATCGGAAGCCATATCGCATGTTGATTGGTGGCTTTTTAGGGCTAACGAGCCTGATGCGCTGCCGATGCGCGCTCCCAAGTGAGCACAAATCTGCAGCGATATAGTGAGGACAGGCAGATCTGCACTATATAGTCTAAATTGTGCCCCTGCCGCATGCCGTGCGATGCGAGTCCGGATACCAGCTGATCGTATCGGGACTCACATAGCACGGCATATCTGCCGTCTGTACACACCTTAAGACTAGGTGGTCCGGTGCACCCCTTAGATTCACCTTTGCCCTCCCATATAATACATTACATAGGTCCCCCACTCAGATAATAGTACAGCACATAGGCCCCCAATAAAAACACATTACATAGGTCCCACCAACTCAAATAATACAGCACATAGGCCCCCCCATATAATACATTACATAGGCCCCCAATAACATACATTACATAGGTCCCCCCAACTCAAATAGTACAGCACATAGGCCCCCAATAACATACATGACATAGGTCCCCCCACTCAAATAGTGCAGCACATAGGCCCCCAATAACATACATTACATAGGTCCCCCCACTCAAATAGTGCAGCACATAGGCCCCCAATAACATACATAGGTCCCCCCACTCAAATAGTACAGCACATAGGCCCCCAATAACATACATTACATAGGTCCCCCCACTCAAATAGTACAGCACATAGGCCCCACAATAACATACATTACATAGGTCCCCCCACTCAAATAGTGCAGCACATAGGCCCCCAATAACATACATAGGTCCCCCCACTCAAATAGTACAGCACATAGGCCCCCAAAAACATACATTACATAGGTCCCCCCACTCAAATAGTGCAGCACATAGGCCCCCAATAACATACATTACATAGGTCCCCCCACTCAAATAGTGCAGCACATAGGCCCCCAATAACATACATAGGTCCCCCCACTCAAATAGTACAGCACATAGGCCCCCAATATAGTACATTACATAGATCCTCCCTACACAGATAATATGGCATACATACACATACATACACACACACACACATATACATACATACAAACATACACACACGCGCATACCCTAAAAAACAACAACACAGAATATAAAAAAGTTAATACTGCAAATGGTTAGGCTAGTTACCTACCAGTTTGCAGACGGGAAACAAAAGCAGTTTTCTCTCTACCCCCGCAGCTCTTATCGTGCTGGGGGGGGGGGGGGGGAATCTGTGCTGCTGTTTGGGGCCCCGGCGGTGGCTGCTCCCATCCTGTGCAGACCCGCCTGAATCAGGTGGCCTGATGTGCTGCGCCGGCGGGAGTTGGGACAACTGTCACTGTGGCGTCTGACGTCATGACGCAGCCACCGTGCCTTTGCTATTGCGGCGGCGGGGAGGGGGAATAAAGAGTGATAGCCCTGCCCCCCTAAACAAGTGGGCGGGTCCAAAATCACCGGGGCCCACCGGGGGATTCCCCCTTTCCCCCCCAGGCCAGTCCGAGCCTGCCCCAGAGAGATATCCCCACCCTCTGTATTCCCAGGATAATCACATATATACCATGTCCTCAGTCACTGCGTGTCTCCTACAGATGGGCCCAGTAACAGAGATACCCCAGAGAGATGTCCCCGTCCTCTGTATTCCCAGGATAATCACATATATACAATGTCCTCAGTCACTGTGTGTCTCCTACAGATGGGCCCAGTAACAGTAATACCCCATAGAGATGTCCCCGTCCTCTGTATTCCCAGGATAATCACATATGCACCATGTCCTCAGTCACTGTGTGTCTCCTACAGATGGGACCAGTAACACAGATACCCAAGAGAGATGTCCCCGTCCTCTTTATTCCCAGGATAATCACATATATACAATGTCCTCAGTCACTGCGTGTCTCCTACAGATGGGCCCAGTAACAGACATACCCCAGAGAGATGTCCCCGTCGTCTGTATTCCCAGGATAATCACATATATACCATGTCCTCAGTCACTGTGTGTCTCCTACAGATGGGCCCAGTAACAGAGATACCCCAGAGAGATGTCCCCGTCCTCTGTATTCCCAGGATAATCACATATATACCATGTCCTCAGTCACTGCGTGTCTCCTACAGATGGGCCCAGTAACAGTAATACCCCAGAGAGATGTCCCCGTCCTCTGTA
The DNA here is from genome assembly GCF_055691185.1 of Crinia signifera. NCBI lineage: Eukaryota > Metazoa > Chordata > Amphibia > Anura > Myobatrachidae > Crinia > Crinia signifera. The sequence continues at coordinate 29,305,996 of NC_139222.1, forward strand.
TTCCCAGGATAATCACATATACACCATGTCCTCAGTCACTGTGTGTCTCCTACAGATGGGACCAGTAACACAGATACCCCAGAGAGATGTCCCCGTCCTCTGTATTCCCAGGATAATCACATATACACCATGTCCTCAGTCACTGTGTGTCTCCTACAGATGGGACCAGTAACACAGATACCCCAGAGAGATGTCCCCGTCCTCTTTATTCCCAGGATAATCACATATATACAATGTCCTCAGTCACTGCGTGTCTCCTACAGATGGGCCTAGTAACAGAGATACCCCAGAGAGATGTCCCCGTCCTCTGTATTCCCAGGATAATCACATATGTACCATGTCCTCAGTCACTGCGTGTCTCCTACAGATGGGCCCAGTAACAGAGATACCCCAGAGAGATGTCCCCGTCCTCTGTATTCCCAGGATAATCACATATATACCATGTCCTCAGTCACTGTGTGTCTCCTACAGATGGGGCCAGTAACAGAGATACCCCAGAGAGATGTCCCCGTCCTCTGTATTCCCAGGATAATCACATATGTACCATGTCCTCAGTCACTGCGTGTCTCCTACAGATGGGCCCAGTAACAGAGATACCCCAGAGAGATGTCCCCGTCCTCTGTATTCCCAGGATAATCACATATGTACCATGTCCTCAGTCACTGCGTGTCTCCTACAGATGGGCCCAGTAACAGAGATACCCCAGAGAGATGTCCCTGTCCTCTGTATTCCCAGGATAATCACATATATACAATGTCCTCAGTCACTGCGTGTCTCCTACAGATGGGCCCAGTAACAGAGATACCCCAGAGAGATGTCCCCGTCCTCTGTATTCCCAGGATAATCTCATATATACCATGTTCTCAGTCACTGTGTGTCTCCTACAGGTGGGCCCAGTAACAGAGATACCCCAGAGAGATGTCCCCGTCCTCTGTATTCCCAGGATAATCCCATATATACCATGTCCTCAGTCACTGCGTGTCTCCTACAGATGGGCCCAGTAACAGAGATACCCCAGAGAGATGTCCCCGTCCTCTGTATTCCCAGGATAATCACATATATACCATGTCCTCAGTCACTGCGTGTCTCCTACAGATGGAGCCAGTAACAGAGATACCCCAGAGAGATGTCCCCGTCCTCTGTATTCCCAGGATAATCACATATATACAATGTCCTCAGTCACTGTGTGTCTCCTACAGATGGGCCCAGTAACAGAGACACCCCAGAGAGATGTCCCCGTCCTCTGTATTCCCAGGATAATCACATATACACCATGTCCTCATTCACTGTGTGTCTCCTACAGATGGGCCCAGTAACAGAGATACCCAGAGAGATGTCCCCGTCCTCTGTATTCCCAGGATAATCACATATGTACCATGTCCTCATTCACTGTGTGTCTCCTACAGATGGGCCCAGTAACAGAGATACCCCAGAGAGAAGTCCCCGTCCTCTGTATTCCCAGGATAATCACATATATACCATGTCCTCAGTCACTGTGTGTCTCCTACAGATGGGCCCAGTAACAGAGATACCCCAGAGAGATGTCCCCGTCCTCTGTATTCCCAGGATAATCACATATACACCATGTCCTCATTCACTGTGTGTCTCCTACAGATGGGCCCAGTAACAGAGATACACCAGAGAGATGTCCCCGTCCTCTGTATTCCCAGGATAATCACATATATACCATGTCCTCAGTCACTGCGTGTCTCCTACAGATGGGACCAGTAACAGAGATACCCCAGAGAGATGTCCCCGTCCTCTGTATTCCCAGGATAATCACATATATACCATGCCTCCAGTCACTGCGTGTCTCCTACAGATGGGCCTAGTAACAGAGATACCCCAGAGAGATGTCCCCGTCCTCTGTATTCCCAGGATAATCACATATATACCATGTCCTCAGTCACTGTGTGTCTCCTACAGATGGGCCCAGTAACAGAGATACCCAGAGAGATGTCCCCGTCCTCTGTATTCCCAGGATAATCACATATATACCATGTCCTCAGTCACTGTGTGTCTCCTACAGATGGGCCCAGTAACAGAGATACCCCAGAGAGATGTCCCCGTCCTCTGTATTCCCAGGATAATCACATATATACCATATCCTCAGTCACTGTGTGTCTCCTACAGATGGGCCCAGTAACAGAGATACCCCAGAGAGATGTCCCCGTCCTCTGTATTCCCAGGATAATCACATATATACCATGTCCTCAGTCACTGCGTGTCTCCTACAGATGGGCCCAGTAACAGAGATACCCCAGAGAGATGTCCCCGTCCTCTGTATTCCCAGTATAATCCCATATATACAATGTACTCAGTCACTGTGTGTCTCCTACAGAGGGGCCCAGTAACAGAGATACCCCAGAGAGATGTCCCCGTCCTCTGTATTCCCAGGATAATCACATATATACCATGTCCTCAGTCACTGCGTGTCTCCTACAGATGGGCCCAGTAACAGAGATACCCCAGAGAGATGTCCCCGTCCTCTGTATTCCCAGGATTATCACATATATACCATGTCCTCAGTCACTGTGTGTCTCCTACAGATGGGCCAGTAACAGAGATCCCCCAGAGAGATGTCCCCGTCCTCTGTATTCCCAGGATAATCACATATATACCGTGTCCTCAGTCACTGCGTGTCTCCTACAGATGGGCCAGTAACAGAGATACCCCAGAGAGATGTCCCCGTCCTCTGTATTCCCAGGATAATCACATATATACTATGTCCTCAGTCACTGAGTGTCTCCTACAGATGAATCCAGTAACAGAGATACCCCAGAGAGATGTCCCCATCCTCTGTATTCCCAGGATAATCACATATATACAATGTCCTCAGTCACTGTGTGTCTCCTACAGATGGCCCCAGTAACATAGATACCCCAGAGAGATGTCCCCGCCCTCTGTATTCCCAGCACTGTACAGTGGAGACTCACAGGACCCCACCGGAGGATCAGGTAGGTGGCATGTAAAATATGTTTTCCGCTATATAACCTGCAGAGACCTTTGTGGGTCCAAGTCACTGATATTGTACGCTATTATATCATCTGATTCTTACATTGTTATTGAATTGTTTATGTAGGGAGAAGGTCAGACTAATATGAAGGCAGAAGACTCAGAGGGAGAAGAAGAGACTTTTGTGATGGTCATTAAGGTAGAAGATACAGAAGGAGAAGAAGAGACAGATGTGAGGGGTGACCAGCAGTGTAAGGAGGAGGAAATCCCTACAGATACCAGCACAGGTTAGTGATCATCAGAGATCCGTGTTCCCCCAACTTGGAAACTGGAAGTAATCCATGTCATTAACAATTTCGCATCTTTCAAAGCCCATGCAATTTCTCTTGTGGTGTCTCTCTCTCTGCTGTGGTGCTTCCTGCTCAGTGTGGTCTGTATTTCAGCACTGATATGCAGACCAGACATGTGCTAGAACCACCAAAGCAGAGGGCGACACCTCAGGCAGGGAAGAGGAACTGAAAGGGGTGCAAGAATTAACACTAGTATAAAAACGTGCTGATCACTGTACATAATGTCAATTATGATACATTTTATTTTATTTCCAACAGATTGGTATCAAAGCAGGACTAGCTCGGAGAGGCCTCTCGTTTCCTCTCCAAATCCAAAAGCCGTCAATGACAACAGGGTACCAGATTACCAAGGAGGAACTCCCTATACCCTAAATACACTACCAGTACTTGATACTATATCGCCTAATCCCCCTAACCTTCCGGAATGTTCTTCTGCTGGTTCAGGTGATAAAAACTTTTCCTGCCCTGAGTGTGGGCAAAGTTTTCCATGTAAAACTGCTCTTGTTACACATGAGAGACTTCACGCAGGCAAGAGTGTATTTACATGTTCTGAGTGTGGAAAATGTTTTATACATAAACTGCGCCTGATTAAACACGAGAGAAGTCACACAGGCGAGAAACCATTTCCATGCTCCGAGTGCGGGAAATGTTTTAGACAGAAACAGCACCTTCTTTCACATCAGAAAACTCACACCGGCGAGAAGCCATTTTCATGTTCTGAGTGTGGGAAATATTTTACAGAGAAATCAAGTCTAATTAGGCATCAGAGAATTCACACAGGCAAGAGACCGTACCCATGCTCCGAGTGTGACAAATGTTTTCGAAATAAATCTGGTCTTGTCCAACATCAACGATTTCACACTGGTGAGAAGCCATTTGCATGCTCTGAGTGTGGGAAATGTTTTGCGCAGAAACAACTTCTTGTTACACATGAGAAACTTCACACCGGTGAGAATTTATTTGCATGCTCTGAGTGCGGGAAATGTTTCAATCATAAACAACATCTTGTTACACATCAGAGAACTCACACAGGGGAGAAACCGTTTTCCTGTTCTGAGTGTGGGAAATGTTTTACACAGAAATCAATTCTAATGATACATCTGAGAACTCACACAGGTGAGAGGCCATTTCCGTGTATTGAGTGTGGGAAATGTTTTGCACAGAAATCCATTTTACTTATACATCAGAGAACTCACACAGGTGACAAACCATTTCCATGTTCTGAGTGTGGGAAACGTTTTAGAAACAAATCTGGTCTTGTTGAACATCAAAGACGTCATACATGTGAGAAACCGTTTCCGTGCTCTTGGTGTGGGAAATGTTTTACAGAGAAATCCTTTCTTGTTAGACATCAGAGAAGTCACACAGATAACAAAATGTTTCCATGCTCCGAGTGTGGGAAAAGTTTTACACGGAAATCAAGTCTAATTAGTCATCAGGGAACTCACACGGGCACAAATGAATTTCCATGTTCTGAGTGTGGGAGATGTTTTAAAAGTAAATCGGGACTTGTTGGACATTATAAAAGTCACACAGATACCAAAACACTTTCATGCTCTGAGTGTGGGAAATGTTTTACTAACAAACAAGATGTTGTCGAACATCAACAAATTCACATCGGCGAGAGAGCATTCACATGCGCTGAGTGTGGGGAATGTTTTACATGTAAATCAGATCTCGTTATACATGAGAGAATCCACACAGGCGAGACTTTATTCATATGTTCTGAATGTGGGAAATGTTTTATACATAAACATCATCTTGTTAAACATGAGCGAAGTCACACCCGTGAGAGACCATTTCCATGTTCTGAGTGTGGGAAACGTTTTATGCAGAAAGAACATCTCGCCGTACATCAGAGAACTCACACTGGCGAGAAACCATTTCCCTGTTCTGAGTGTGGGAAATGTTTTGCACGGAAATTAAATCTAATTAGGCATCAGAGAAATCACACGGGTGAGAAACCATGTCCAAGTTCTTAGTGTGAGAAATGTTTTACAAACAAATTGGGTTTTAGTGAACATCATAGATGTTGCACGGGTGGCACACCGTTTCCATGGTCTGGGGTATAGTCAATGACTTTTGCGAGCTGTGACAGCGAGCAGTACTGACTGCTCAGTGTCACAGCTCGCATGGTCAGCATTCAACTGACCCCCTGCACATGCCGTATCCATGTAGCTGGGTTTTTGCAGCGACGTGGAAATGGCGTGTGCTGCCGCTAAAACAGCGAAGGTTCGCCCAGGACATTGAATAGGGTGAGCAGCCGTCGCGGGGGTTAAACGGCGAGGGACGCTTGTTTTCCACAATCCCGCCTTTTAACCTCCTCGCCGGCCGCATTGAATACTGCCCTCTTAAATGTTTTATGCAGAGGCAACATCTTGTGCCTCTGTGCATTCTTATGCTGAGAAGACCTTTTTCATGCTTCAACTGTGAGAAATGTTTTACATAGAAGTAAACTTGTGTTACACATCAGAGAACCTTAACAGATATACAATAAAAAAAGTTCTAGCAGAAATATAAAAAATGATTATTTTCTGTTTGTCACATTATTTTCTCAGGTTTGAATTTTATCATAACCAATGTCAGCAGTAGTCCTAACATTACTAATAAAGATGTGTACATTTAAAAAAAAAAAAAAAAACATGCTTATGACTTGGAATTCTTTTACTTTGTTGGGTGAGTGATTTGCATTACCACATCTGTACAAGGATCCTTCTGCCTTAGCAAGTGGCTGCTGAGTCTTTTTACTCCCCCACCAAGGGACTCTGGATTCAAAAATAGATTACAGAACCAAAATAGTTACAAATCTCCTGGCCCGGATTAAATACACCCTAGGATACTAAAATAATTGAGTTCTGTGGGGAATCCGTTGTGGGGAAAATATTAGAAGGAATAATAAGAGAAAGTATCCAACATTTCTTAGAACAGGAGAAAGTCATAAATAAGGCTCAGCATGGGTTCATCAAAAATAGATCATGTCAGACTAAATTTAATTAGCTTCTATGAGTAAGTCAGTAGGGGGCTGGACTTAGGGATATCTGTTGATGTAATACTGCTTGATTTAGCTAAAGCTTTTGACACAGTGCCTCATATAATGTTATTAATGAAACTAGGTAATTTAGGGTTAGGGGATAAAATTTGTAATTGGATGAAAAACTGGTTTCACAATCGGGGACAGAGAGTGGTGGTAAATGGCATACATTCCAGCTGGGGTAAGGTCCAAAGTGGAGTCCCACAAGGTTCAATATTGGGACCCACCTTTTTAAATTTATTAATGATATAGAAAGTGACATAGTGAGTAAAATTTCAATATTTTCGGACGACACGAAATTGAGTAAGGAAATTAACTCAGGAGAGGATGTGGAAACACTACAAAGTGACTTAAACTGACAAGGTGGAAAATGAAGTTTAACGTTGAAAACTGTAAAGTAATTAATTATGGCAACAAAAATGAACAAGCTACGTATAGGCTAAATGGAGTTATTATAATTCTGCTGTAGAGAAGGACTTGGGGGTCATCATAGATGAAAAATTGAGTAATAGTGCACACTGCTCAAGTGCAGCAACAAAAGCAATCCGAACACTGGCTTGCATTAAAAGGGGTATGGATTCAAGGGATGCCAATGTGGTAGTGCCTCTTTACAAGGCATTGGTGAGACCACACCTGGAATATTGTGTTCAGTTCTGGGCACCGGAAAAGTAACAGGTACAGAGAAGGGCGACTAAGCTAATAAAAGGTCTTGAATCACTAGAATACAAAGATAGGTTACCCAGGCTGAATAGGTTTTCACTGGAGAAACGGAGGCTGAGAGGTGATATGATTACTATGTTCAAATACAGGATTGGGAATCATATGGACCTGGGAGATGATTGGCCACTAACAGGCCTATACTTAGGACACGCAGGCATGTACTGAGGCTCAAGGAAAATAAATTCCTTACTGAATTAAGAAGAGGATTCTTCACCATTAGAGCAGTAACATTCTGGAACTCATTCAGCAACTACTGTTAATGAATTTAATTCAAAACTGGACGCATTTTTGGCCACTAAGGGAATCCTATAGATATGACTTACTCAAGTTACAAGTCAGTATCTCCATAATTGCATATGTTAGTGCATATGCGAATACTAAGAATGTGGTAGCCAGTGATGTGTGGCCTATCCATTGTCAGATGTCATCTCACCCCTGTCACCTCTTTTTAGCTCACCCCCAGTAACCTAATCCCCTCTGGCTCCCATCACCTCACCACCGTTAGCTTGAACCCTGTCACCTCGTCTCCTCTCACTCCCTGTTACGTCACCCCGTCCCTTCTCGCTCCCAGTCGCCTAACGGCCGGTCGCCTCACCACATCACCTTACTCCCCGTCACCTCGTCCCTTCTTGCTCCAGGTTGCCTAACGCCCGGTCACCTCACCCTGTCACCTCATCACATCACCTCATCCCCTCTCACTCCAAGTCTATTTGTAACCAGCCCTGATGCCACATACAGTCGGTGAGGCTGTGTGTAGCCATATTTGCCTAGTGAGAGAGTTATAGTTTGGTATATCAGGAGGCTGATGCCATCTTGTTTCCTGTTTATACTGCCCATATGAAGGTTGGTGGATCAGGGGGCCCAGCGGGCAGACAGCACATCCACGGGGTCCAGACAGAGTAACCCTGATCCAACTCAGCTGTCCCTCTGCCTGGAACACCGTGACTGATGGTTGCAATGTCGGATCACGACTTGTGAGGTCGATCGCAGTGCTGGGATCGCAGCTATATGCAGGAGGTGCCTCTCTCTTCTACTAAGACGTATCCTGCTCGCCCCTCTTGGGGATTGGACAGATATACAAAGTATTTGCAAGCAACTTTGCATTATTTTCTGCCCATCTCAAAATTGGGCCCAATGTTTTGAAGTGTTCAAAATGGCTGCCATTCAAATCCCGACGTCCATTTAAATGTCCGAAAATACGGTCTCTGCGAGTATGAAAAATATCTCCAGGAAAGGTCGCCACGAGGTGACTATCCCACTTCAAGGTTAATCCACGTACTGGGATACACCGGACACATGCAATGGGGCATACACGGTTAATGTAAATAACCGCTATGTATTTTCTTTGTTTACTGTCTCTTTACAATGATTTGTACCATTTACCTCTGTAACTACTGTTTGCAAAGCCTGTATGCTGTACCATCACTAGTTGCACACCCTTTGAACAACAAGCTGGCAGGGTGTGCCAGCTTTGGAAGAAAAGTGCTGCATCCGGTCGAACTCATGCTTCAGTTGCCATGAAAATAATATTATTACTGCTGCCTTTGAGCAGCATGATCAAGATGGCGCCGCTGATGGCTGCCTAGGAGCTGTGCAGCTCAGCCAAATATGTTCCCTGTGTGATAACTGTACTGTCTCTCTGCTTGTATTGTTACCTACCTGGCTGTTTCAGCGACCAGTGGCGCCGCTGATGGCTGCCTAGGCGCTGTTCAGCTTGGCGGGTATGTGTTCCCCACATGTAATGTCTTAATTTAATGTATGTAATGCCTTCACCCCCCACCTTCATCCCTGCTTGATGCTGCACTGTAAATCCACAAAAAATTCCTAGTGTGCGCAAGCACACATGGCCAATAACATACCTCCCAACTGTCACGATTCCGTCGGGACAGTCCCGATTTTCGGGTCCTGTCCCGACGTCCCACCCGCGGCAGGCATTGTCCCGCTGCGGGGGGGTGGCAGTTGGGAGACCCCCAATCTAGTAGAATAGACGCTGTGCGCATGCGCACAGCGTCTATTCTCGTATGAAAATGAGGTCGCGGCTAATTAGCATAAGACACGCCCTCATTTGCATACGCCCCGCCCCTTTTCGGGCGCTGAGTGTCCCTATTTCCTCCGGACGGAAGTTGGGAGGTATGCAATAAAGTTGATTCTGATTCTAATGTATAGTGCAATGTTATCTAGCTGGTCCTGTCGGTTACTGGCTCCAGCAGGTTTCTGGACACCCTCGGAGCACAGAGACTCTGAACTCTACTACTCATGTCTGCATCCAGCACCGTAACACTGTAGCGTCATCCTACCTGCCCCTGGATTAATCTACAACAAAAGGGAGCTGAGTAGTGACAATTATAGTGAAGCAAGGAAAAGAAGTACAGGTCTGAGACAGCGAACACTTAACAGTGAAAAGCCAGATGGAGATTTCCTGACCTCTGTGTAGCAAATGCCCATGGATGCAGTTCAGATCAGTAATGAATGCACAGTAAGCAGCACAGGAAGGGTGACCATCGACCATCGATGGTTCATAAACAACGATGGTTTATTGCCGACAGATGGTTCCCCTCTATCGATGGCACAGCATAAACAACTGTTTCTTTCCTGAAAGTACTCTGCCATGACAACCGTGAAACCCTGATCCATGTTTTGATTGGCCCACAAGCCTGTCAGTCAAAGAAAATGGATGACCATCGATAGATAAACCCATTGATGGTCATCCATTACATATATGCTGCCATCGATGACCATTTGTACTGTCGTCATTGATGGCAACCATTGAGGGCAGTGGCATAACTACTAAATATGCGGCCCCCCCCCCCAAGTAAAGTGAAACACCCTTCCCCCAAGTAAAGTTAAACACTTCTCCCCCCCCCCCACAAGCCCACAGTGCCCCGAATTCGGGAATTATTTTCTTCTTTTGTTAAGTACCACATCATGCAGTGTAAGGGGCAGAGCAGAGTAGCTGCACATGACCAGTGGTAGCAGCTTCTTCTACCACAGTTACTGTATGGGTGGATCTGTGACCTCAATCAGTGCACTGGACCAGAGAGCAGCTTGCAGGGAGAAGAGACAGGAGCCTTAACATGAGGTGGGAGAATGTGTGCTTAGAAAGTGCAGTAATGGTTCTATTATGTGTATGCATTTATTATTATTTATTTATTATGGCATGTTTAGTCTTTTCCTGGCCATTTCTTTATATTAATTAAACGTTTGTTACATTGCACACATGCCCACCAGGATTTCAAGATCCAATTAGAAATTCCAATTCACAGGAGTAACGGCAAGGGGGTGCGACTTCTCTACAAAATTCACCTGTGAGGAGTGCATGAAAAAGTGGAGAAACCATCTTGGACCCCCAAAAATGATAAGTGAGGTAGCAGGGGCACCAAGAGGATACGGGTAGCGTATAATAATAACAACCCAGACCCAGGTTTGCTGGAGAGACCCGGCCAGGGCCTAGGTCAAAAGCTAAGCGGGACATTGTACGACTGTAAAGCGATCTAGGTGGTCTGCTCCCAGTTCTTTCACATGGAACAGTGGGCCTAAATAGTCTGTATGAAGTTCCGTAAACCAGCTTGGCTGGCTAAGGTGGTCTGGACACTCCTTTCAGCACCCGACATAGCTATATAAATCGGTTTGGGCCCTGTTCTGGCACACAGAAGGCTATTTAAGGTGGTCCAGGCCCTGTTCCGACATACAGAACTCTATCTATTGTGGTCTGCTCCCCATTAGGGCACCCAGAATGGCTGTCCAATTTAGACTGTGTGCCATTCTAGCACCAGGAATAGCAATGTAAAGTGGTCTGTCCCGGCACCTGGAACAGCTGTCTAAGGTGGCCTGTTCCCTGTACCAGCACCTAACATGACTGAAGTGGTCTGTGCTCTTTCCCGGTACCTGGAACAGCTGTCTAAGGTGGCCTGCTCCCTCTGCCAGCATCTAACATGACTGAAGTGGTCTGTGCTCTGTCCCAGCACCTGGAACAGCTGTCTAAGGTGGCCTGCTCCCTCTACCAGCACCTAACATCACTAAAGTCCTACGGGTCCTATCCAGGCCAAGGGCGTAACTACCATAGGTGCAAAGGGTGCAGCTGCTATGGGGCCCGTATTTACAGCCTTAGTTGTATGTGCTATATACATTTATTACCATCAGTTGTGGAATAGGGGGCCCTTACAAACTTTTTGCTATTGGGCCTACGAATACCTAGTTATGCCCCTGATCCCGGCATATGGAACAGCTATCTAAGGTGGTCTGCTCCCCATTCTGATACCCCATATAAATATCTCAAGTGGTCTGGGCCCCATTCCGGTACAAGGTGGTTTGGGTGGTCTAGTCCCAGCTCTGGCATCCAGGACGGTTGGCTAAGGTGGTCTGCACGCTGTTCGGGAAACCACAATGACTATCTAAGGTGGTCTGATCCCCCTTTCAGCTGTGGACATGGTTATTTAAAGGGGGCGCTGTTCAGGCACACAGAAAGGCTATCTAAGGTACTAGTCTGAGCCCCATTCTGCCATGGTAGTGTCTAGAGCCCCTTCAGTTTTATCTAAGATGGTCTGTAGCCACAGCCTGCACCCAACGCGACTAAAGTCATACACAAAATGGCTTTCTAAACTAGTGATCTGTTCTCCATACGGAACATGGAAGGACTAAGGGGGCTTGTGTACCCCGCCCGTTCCGGAACCCATAATGGATGTGTATGACGGGCTGCATCCCGCTGTGAAAATTTTGAATAAAACTGGCTATAGAATACATTTAGATCACTCTGCAAAAGAACCCCCCCCCCCCCTTCTCCAAATGCAGCAAGCATTAACCAGGATAGGTGTAACATTACAAGACATGTCTAAGAGCAGCAGCGGGTTGAGCAGGCAGTCTCCCTGCACAGGGCTAACACACTGTGACTGCTCTCATTCCGGAGAGCCGCTTCAAACGTAGAGTCTGTCAGTGTAATCTCTGACATTACCTATCTAATTTTAATTGAGTGATGGAACGCAAAATCCGGAAGTATAATCTTTTATGAAACGCAAAGTCAGAAGTCCGGGAGTCTGGTGGAACGCAGAAGTCCGGGAGTCTGGTGGAACGCAAAACCAGGAAGTTTGCTGGAACGTACATTTCCACAGACTAGTGGAACGCAGAACCCGGAAGTATTTTTTTCCAACGTCATAACACACCTTCCGGATCCTGTATTATAGTCAACAAGAACAACGAAGCTTTTCTCAGTAAGTTCTGATGCTTCGCATGTAATTCCCCCTCTATGCTCCTTATACAGACCAGAGGCTGATGCTTTCCCAGGCCATCACTCTGCATGATATGCACGATGCTGATGGGGCACCCTGGGTCAGAGTCACTGAATTACACAACCATGCACACATCTAATTGCTTTTTGTCCTTCAGCCTGCAGAACCAGCCGTGTCCCATATGTCGCTCCCAGCCTGACTGCAAATGGATAAGGTTAAATGTAAACCGGCTAGGAGGAATATGTTATCCCAGCATGTACAGGTAGACTGGACCGAGAAATTTGCATCGCATATGTGCAGTGTATAATATACATTATAATGTTCATGATTAACTATATTATTGTGTATCACATATAGGTAAAGATAAAGGAGGAGGAAATCCCAACAGATATCAGCACAGGTCAGTAATATTTGCTAAATATTTGTGTATACCAGGCATGGCCAAATTATGATCCTCTAGCTGTTGTGAAACTACAAGTCCCATCATGTCTTGCCACAGTTTTGCTATCAGGGAATGCTAAAACTATAACAAGGCATGCTGGGATGTGTAGTTTCACAACAGCTAGAGGGACACATTTTGCCCATGCCTGGTGTACACAGTCAAGGTACACAGGGGAGTGTGTATATGTGTATGCATATGTGCCTACCCTCCCTGAAAGGTGATCAAGTGTCCCGCAGCCCTCTCAACTGTCCACTTGCGGAGCACCAGCGACCTGACCAAGGGTGAACGCAATGAGGCGACTAGCTCCAAATTGCATTTTAGTAGCCATGGTAACACCACAATTGTGTCATCGTAGCCATGGGAACACCACTCCCCCTGACTCGCAGTGCACCAATACCTCAGCCTGATTAAGGCTGCCGGCGTTTGGGGGCGGAGTCGGTGTTGTGTTACATCTTAACTTGACAAAATACCCTTTTGATGTCCGCCCAGGTCACTACTATACTAAACCATGTAATAAATCTTATGTAGTGTTAAATCCATCATCTTGTGTGTCTCTTACAGATGGGTCCGGTAACAGAGATACACCTGAGCGTTATATCTGCCCTCAGTACTCGCAGGACTGCACAGAGGAACATCTCAGGCTGGATAAACATATTAAGGTATCACAATACACAGATTATTTTACTCCCCAGTCAATTTTTTTTTTTTTTTTGATGCCTTGAGAAAAAGTTACTGCTAGGGACGGGCCTTCTCTCTGGTTGTGGGACATCAATGAACTGATTGTACATATCTATCAGGGGGTTGGATGGGAAATTCCAACAGACAGGTTCCTGACTGACAGCGAAATACTTATGGATCTGTTAAGTATTTAAATCCAGCAGCCTACGTCTAATCCTCCCTCCCTACAACCTAATGGCAACCCCAAAAGCCTATCCCTAGCCTCTGCAGCACCACCGTGTAACCCTATCCCTCCCGATAGTGCCTAACCCTAAACCCTTAAGGCCCACATACTGTACATTAGTCCGACTTGTCCTAGGGACAAGTCGGACCTGATTTCCCCTGCAGCTCCCCTGGAGGGGGACACACGATTAGGCACTTGATGTGCCAAGTTTTGCATATGATAAATCGCATGGATTTATCATATGCAGTCCCGGGGGAGCTGCAGGAGGAGGGAGCCTTGAGACTGGCAGGGCGGGGGGAGCTGTTGTGGAGAGCCGGGCAGGGGAGGAAGCCGCGTGGGGGATGCTGGCTAATAGACACTAGGGCGCAGGGAACAGGGGGAGGCAGCGGAGGGAGCCGGGCAGGTGAGGAAGCTGTTGCCCTCAGACTCACAGTGCCAGCGGGAGCAGGGCGCCGGGCAGGAGAAGATGCTGGCTGGCAACGGCGAGAGGAGCAGACAGCAGAGCTCTTGAAAAAAAAAGCCCAGACAGAGGTCTCAGTCAATCAATGGCTTCCTATTCATCTGTATGGGCTTTTTGTTTTTTCAAGTTTTCTGCCCTCGCGCATCGGGTTGGACGAGATGTCTACAAATGCGATTTAGGCCGATTTCACGGCTCGATTCATCCGAATCGGGTTAAAGCATGCCCAAATCGCATAGTGTGTGGGGGCCTTTACACTAACCAGAGGGATATGTTGGGATCCTGACCATGTGAATTACATTGTCGTTGTTTGTATACCTTCATATCTACAAATTTTATTTTTACTTTATTAGATATTGGGCCAGGTGTTTCAGTCCAAATCTGGTCTGCTGTATTGGGACCAAAGGTCTGACAATACTATATTTTCGGATCTCCTGCTCCTTCATATAGGAAAGAAGTCCGGGTTGCAAAATAAAAATCACTTTGAATCCCTCCGCCGGATACGGACTTCTTTATGTGCACAGATAAAGCCCAGTCCATGCTTGCATACTAGCTCAGCAGTTTCACTGCTACCAAGGTATAGTGGCCGGATCCAAGGAGGGGTGACAGGGGCGGTCGTCCTGGGGCATCCACTCTCTCCCCCTGACTTTCGCACACGTGGCTGGTACTGAAATCGGAGCACAGCACGATTCAGCTGTTTCTCCTATTTCCCACTACACAGCCGCTGCCACCACCACCCGCTGGATTTCAGTCATCGCTGCGGCCGCTGGGATTTCTGTGACGTCCAGGAGCTGAGAGTGACGCGGCGCCAATTTACTCAGTCTCTGCTCCTTCCTCAGCAGTGTGTGACTGGCTGGGAGCGGGCATTGACCTGTGTGGTGTAGGACCGCCCTACCGCTACCCCTGTGGTGCTGGCAGAATCTGCAGCATTCAGGTACCTGGAGCCCCGACCTAATACCTATCTACTAATGTAATAATAATAACAGTACGAACTTGCTGATTTGATAAATGATACTTTTATTTCTATAACCACCTTTATATCCCTTTTATTGGTCAGGGTCCCCACCAGTTTGTTGTCTAGGGCCCCCACACACCTTATTCCGGCTCTGATGGCAAGAACAGCTGATCATCAGACCCTAGGTTAGGTTATACGACGGACCGGTCTCCAGTTCCCTTTAGATTCCTAGTCTCTTCTTGTGCTGATCTGGGGAGAGAGACAGCTGCAGAGGCAGCTTGTCCTCTCTCTCCCTCTTTTTTTTTTTTTTTTTTTTTTTTACAGGGGTGTGACCACCTCCCTTCCTGGAGGGGCTTTTACAGGGAGCCCGTAGAACCGGTGACAGTATACCAAATCTGATGCTCGGCGTCACTATGCCGATCCAGAGTTCATGCACACCGCTGCCAGTGTGGAGCAACCAGGTACACCAGGTTTTCTGGTTGCAGTAGGGATGGCCATCGGTGTGGTGGCCATTGATGGTTATTTGTAAAGTGACTATCCATGGTTACACATTATACAGTGTATGGCCATCGATTGATGGTCATCCCTGTTCTTTCACGGACTGGCTCATAAGGTCAATCAGAACCTGGGGGCGGGGCTTCGTGGGTGTCATGGGGCTCCGTATCCTGGCACTTGAGAGGAAAAAAAACCGCATGGGTTATATAACAGTCTCCTTTGTTATCCGGTACTCCAGCTGACTGAAACACTACTTGTGGGTGCCGTGGATGACCTCTATACAACCTCCTTTGCATGTAACCATGCGCTCCCGGCTCTCTCCACTATCCCAAAAAAGACGACCAAACAGCGGGTCTTAGGTCAACGTTTCAGGGGTCTCCGTATCATGGAACTTGAGAGGAAAAAAAAAACAACGTATGGGTATATATGGGTATGGTATGGGTATATATAACATATGGGTATATAACGGGGATTTCAGCAAACTCCAACTGTTTCAAGTGCCACCTGCTAAACACTGACATCACAGACTTCCTCTGGTCCTGTACAATAGTACAAAGGTTTTGGACCGATGTCCAAGAATACATCACTAACACACTGAAAGTCTCTTTCACAATTTCTATATGGTGGGCACTGTGGAATCACTACCCTACTTCCCTCCTACCCAAACCCTCTACTGGTACTTGCCTTCTCTTAGCAAGAATTGCTGCAACAGCAAAGAAAATGCTACTCTCCAGATGGATACACTCAGACTGTATTGAACTCACAGATTAACTTATATGTTCCAGAATGGACTACATGGAATGTACCTTATGTGGGGTACACACCAGGACGATATGGCCCAAAACGAGCCAATTTAGATACAATCTGGACCGCGGGTCGTTACGTTTTTTCCGAGGTCCTACCTGCTGCAGGTAGGATCTCAGAAACTACCATTGCAGTGGGTGCAATCACGAACGGATCGCGATCACATCAGGGGCTTTTTCCGTGCCGGTTGGCAGCTCCGTCAGCTCGTGAGCGGATCGTACGTTCCTGTGACGTCCTGGTGTGTACCCAGCATATGACGTGGAATCTCACGCCCCCAAGTTGCGCCATATGTATCAAGCTTCAAATAGCGATAAAGAGAAGAGTGATCAACAGCCAGCCAATCAGATCCTACCTGCCATATTACAGGCTGGGCTTGAAAAAAGACACAGAAGCTGATTGGCCGGTGGTTTATCGCTCTCAATTTTATCACTTTTTTAAGCGTGATACATCCGGGCTTATGACTTAGAAGGATCTTTTAAATATTTGAGGTTTTCATCATCCTCGTATCATTCTGTCTGTTCTTTAGGAAGAAAATCTGAATATTGTTATAGTCGATATTGGTCCAGAGTTTCAGAGAGAAAATGAGATTCGTGTGAAGGTGAAGGAGGAGGAAATCCCAACGGACATCATCCCGGGTGAGTAATAATTCCAGACCTATAGTCCTACATTCTCCATGTCACTATGCCCCTCTGGAGGCTGAGGTCTACAATACCAGGATTGACCACTAGAGGTGGACGGCGTCTACTTAGATGTCTATGCTTGGTCGACCGGGTTTGCGTAGGCAGTGACGCTGGATCAACTGGAGGCAAGCATAGGTGGGTACCTGGTCGACACAGGCTTTTCGTCGCTCCAGTGTCACTGTCTACGTAAACCCAGTCGACCAAGTATAGACGTCTAACTAGACTCTGTCGACCTCTAGTGATCAATAACGGTATTGTCGACCTCAACCCTGTGAATCCGCCCAGGGGGATGTCTGGAGTCGGTAGCCCCTATTAGACTTCTCTCCTGTTATACATTTTGTTTCCCAGTAAGTTTTGCCTATTCACCTGCTGATGAGATTTTATACTGATTGTCCCACACAAACCCCAATTGCCCTGGGGACTGCAGTAATGGCTGCACTTGACTTGATTGCTGTCACTATGGAAACCTAAGGTTCTATGTCATGCAGCCCTTAGGATATTGTAGTGGGCCTCTGTCCCCTGATGGTAGAGCAGGGTGTACTGACGAAAATCTGCTGCTTTGGAAATAGCCACAAATAGGGGTGTGTATATAGATGTTGCCTCCAGCTGTTGTTGAACTACACATCCCAGCATGCCCTGATACCTTTTTGCTATTTGGCCATGCTAAAACTGTTGCAGGGCATGCTGGGATGTGTATTTCAACAACAGCTGGAGGGACAAATTTTCCCCACGCCTGTTTTAGAAGATATCTACATACAGTTGCTCTGGGCTTTATGTGATCTTGTCTTAAAGGTTGTGTTCTTATGTAGAATGTCAACAGTGATCATGTTAACATTTAGCACGTCGACGCTGCTTAAATGTTGACATGCTAAGAATGATGCGTGCCTGCGTGCGACGTTCAATTATCGTCACGTGTCCTAATGGTTCTGACGTTGTCTGTTGACGGCAGAGTTCCGGCGGGGTCATCTAATTTGGTAATGAGTACACGAACACTGACTACCTTCGTTAATGATTTATGATGAGATGTACTAAGCCTTGAAAAGTGATAAAATGGAGAGTGATAAACCACCAACCAATCAGCTCCTACCTATCAATTTTCAAACACAGTCTGTGACATGGCAGGTAGGAGCTGATTGGCTGGCTGTTTATCACTCTCCATTTCATCACTTTTTAAGCTTCGTACACCTGGCTCTTGCTCTGTACTTAATGCTTCATTAGGGAAATCCTCATGCAAGCTCCACTGAGTTCTACCCTAAGTGTTAAATAATTGTCCCCGGGTACCACTCCTGGTCCTGATGGACAGTCCGCCTGGAAGTGACCCCAGGATTTGTTCAGACCGTGCATTATAGGTAAGTCTGCTTACCATCCCTGATCTGCTCGTTCCTTGCTGGACTTCTAAGACAGGGGCAAATTGTCACATTGTGGGGCAGATGTATCAAGCTGGATACCTCTACCCCCATTTATGTTCACATGGGTTTTGCCTTGTTTCTCTCTCTCTCTGCTCTGTTGACCAAGCAGTAGCTTCTACACCTGAGCTGCCATGGATTCTGTGAAAGAAAGTACGATGAAATCTATTTTGAAACCAGTTAGATTTTAAATGTAATTATTTAAAGAAGTACAAATGTTTTTTTTTTTGTTTCCAGTACATATGAATGCCAGGAGAGGCTACCTGCGGAATCCTTACAAGAAATGGTGGTCTCCTGCTAAGAATAATTACGCAATGTCCCATAAGGTGAATAGTCCTTTTAAATGGTCTTATGTCATCTTTTAATGATGATTTCGGGATTACTTAAGTCGTCTCTGTTTCCCTTTAAAGATGGATCTTTCAAAGAAGAAAATGTACTCCGAGTACCTTATGAATCCGCAATTCCTAAAAGAATTTATAGACGCGTATCGATCGTTCCCATGTTTATGGAACGCTAAATACTCCGATTATTCTAATAAACAGAAAAGATCGAAAGCTTACGAGAAGCTGGTAGGCCTTTGTAAGAGCGTTTGCCCGACGGCGAACATCCAGTTCGTTAAACATAAGATCGCTAATTTGAGAACGGTCTTCAAAAAAGAATTCAATAAGGTCCAAGTGTCCAAGATGTCGGCCACCTCCGTGCAAGACATCTACGTGCCGCGGTTGTGGTATTACGACCTGCTTAAGTTTACGATTGGCCAAGATCTTCCGAGGTTGTCCTTATCCAACTCAAGCCAGGAGATCCAGGAAGCGGGACAGGAGGATGAGCTCACGTACGAGAACCTGGAAACCTTCGAGGAATCTACAGACTTGTCTCAGGTATTTCATGTGTCTCATTATTCCATTACAGCAGTGGCCGAAATGGAGTATGACATAATTACCGCTGCGATCCAGCCCAGTTTGTCTCTCCCCCATCCTCTTCCAACACCACCACCCCCCCCCCCTTTTTAACATTGATTTAAATCCTGATTATTATTAAAAAAATGTATATGACTTATGTGCAGGTAACCAGCAACAGCCAATCAGACGACGTGGACTTTGAGATACAGGAAGTTCTCCCAATGAGGAAGCAAAAGAAAAGGAAACTCTACACGGATGACG
The DNA here is from genome assembly GCF_055691185.1 of Crinia signifera. Classification (NCBI taxonomy): domain Eukaryota; kingdom Metazoa; phylum Chordata; class Amphibia; order Anura; family Myobatrachidae; genus Crinia; species Crinia signifera. Next base: position 29,325,574 of record NC_139222.1, read on the forward strand.
ATTTGAGCAACGAGCTGCTGTCTCAGGCTGCGGCCATTCTCTCTAAGAACAATGACGAGTATGACGCGTTTGGGATCACGGTTGCGTCAAAGCTGCGGCAGATGGAGGAAAAACAAAGACTGATCGCAGAGGTCCTCATTACAGACGTTTTATACAAGGGTATGTTAAACCAAATAAATGACGAAACGTACGTTGCAGAGTACGCCGATCAGTACTACCCGACTAACCCAATAAGCTGATCGCCCTCTCTTGGCTGTACTTCTACCTGTGCCCAACAGATGGCCATACCCCAACACGGTGTATAGCCACCTTCACTAACTTATTCCTATCCTCTGTATCTCATTGTATTGCTGCTGATCATATTGAACCCCACGTCGCCATTTTCAAAGCTGCAATCTCACAAGCTGGTTCCCTGCGTCAGATTTTGCTACGGTGTCCTCCTATGTAATTTTCCTTTGCACGCTCTCTGTGGTGGGGAACGACGTGGGGGGGGGGGGGGGGGGCACTCCCAAGTCCAATAGTTGCCGCACTCTCGGGCTGATTTCCAAGACGAGCGTTACCTGAAGCTCATGCTGAGCAGAGATCTACCCCAATGCTTCCCTGCTCAATATGTCATGTGACTGTGGTTGCCATGGTAATCATATGACACTTGGTGAACTATACATCATTAACCCTTGAGTGGTACGTTTTGCTGGGGCAGGTCAAACCTACCAGGGCAGGTTTGTCCTGCCCCAGCAAAACCCACCACAGTAAGAAGCCCGCCTCCCTCACCTCTGCTCCGGCGTTAGTATGCCGGAGCTTCCCTGTCGCCGCTGTCCCCGCTGCTGGCCTGGCTGTCACATTCAGCAGTGACGTCGGCGGCAGGCTGGGGGATGTTTGCGATGGTGTATATAGAGTAAATTAATATTTTTGAGGTCTTTACCATCGCTGATGCCACATCTAGTGTTAAAATACATCTCACCCCCCCCCCCACACACACACACCAAAAAAATGGAGAGGGGGAGAAATGAGCAGTGATTGGATGCACAGAGCCAGCAAGTGACCACCCACATCCAGCGACTGAACAGTAGTCATTTACTTAAACCATGGGTCCTCAAACTGCGGCCCTCCAGATGTGGTGAAACTACAAATCCCAGCATGCCTTGCCACAGTTTTCCTATAAGGGAGTGTTAAAACTGTGGCAAGGCATGCTGGGAATTGTAGTTTCACAACATCTGGAGGGCCGCAGTTTGAGGACCCATGATTAAACAAAAGGAGACACTTGTATATGATTGGCTGAAAAAAAATACAACTTGCTTTAGTGCATTAAACCTGACTGAAAACGTTTTGTACAATGGCTGTTACACTGTAACGCAAACCAATAACACCGCACACCAGTGACACACGCCCCTTCCATATAAGACTCATATGAGAGGCATCTGCATCCCACCACACATGTGCATTTTGCGAAACAAAGCTAGTTACAGCCGCAATCATACCTGCGCGTGACTGACTCAAGCCCTTTACTGTGTTATTCATCATCTTTATTTAACTTTCCCTTATTAATTATTAAGACTCAGGTTGTTTGTTTTTGATATTGATAACCTCCCTCCTAGGGAGGCCAATCCTGGACCATTTTTTTTTTTTTTTAGTTTTTTATTGGGTTCCGGAATAGAAAGACTGAGAATTACAGCATCCCAACATCGCTCTCCTGACACGGGGCCGTGCTGGGAACTGCTTAGAAACAGTCCTTCAGCGGGCAGGAATGGGCAAAAGTGCCAGACCCCAGACAGTCACCACACTACCAGATCAAGGCCTTGTCCTTCCTATGCTCATTCTGGGGCACTGGTACGGAATCATCCGCATATCGGGGTTGATGGAAATTAGATGCGATCACCTCACATCTGCGAGTAAGTGCGGCTGTGTTCTGTGGTTACGGTGGCTCTGGACTGAATCCACCCCATTGAGTAGTCAAATTGTAACCGAGTCACGTGACCCTGTCCAGCTTTCCTCCTGACTCCCAACAACCGTGGTTTGAACTAGTTTATTCCCCTGCTGCTGATTGGTCTTTTAATGAGATTTGACTTCATTCAGCAGGAATGGTGGGTTCTCATTGGAGGACAGGGAAGGTCACAGCAGGTTCAGTGTTGGGACATTTTTACAGCATTGAACAAAGGTTCCGGAGTTCTGCCCTGATTGGTCCCTCACCAACCAGTAATGGGCAAGTATTAATTATACTGTGTTAAATAGAATGAACACAGGTGAGACAGGTGAGACGGGGGTGCTGTGCCAGAAACAGTGTTCGTCTTTAGGCTTGATACATGAGAATGCCTTGTACATGTACATTTCATTATAGTCTAATAGTCACACACGTGGTATCGTTACATTGAGGAGATATTCATTTGAAGCTGTAAACTAGAGAATGTTGTTACTATTAATTATTATTTTTTGGAAAACAATTGATTTTTCCAGTTTATATTTTAGTCTTCATTCGAGCACCCTGCACCTTTCAAAACCTTGCAGTTCCTCCTTCTGCCTGAGGTGTCGCTGTCTGCTGTGGTGGTTCTCACACAGTCTTGTCTCTATCCAAATACAGACCAGTCTGTGCAGCGACACCCCTGGCAGGAAAGCGGAACTGCACGGGTTTTGTAAAGGTGCAGGGTGCTGAATGAACACTGTAATTTGAAAAATGCTAAATAAGTGTCCTATAATATTGTAATGAAAGGTGATGTAAAAATCGTGTATTAAAACATGACTTAACAATGAAACATCAAGTTGTATCTTGTATTCTTTCGTGACCGCTAGCGCAGTTGTACCGTGGGATCTCTGTAACAATGGCAGTGACCGCCTGTGGGAGGAGATTCCGGCTCAGGGTTCCAGCTCTCTATAGAATATTACTTGGCCTCTTTATTATCAACTCTGCCTCTGTTACTCCCTACTGGTATAGAACAAACTTTTACTCAGGCCGCCCCTTTGCACCTACAGCCCAGATTCTCCGAATTCGATCCTCCGATCAGTGGACATCGGTGACCGGCAAAAAAATATTTTAAAAATTCCTGACTTGCCGATGGTTGGAATCCATAAAGTCAGTGGTTCCCAAACTGTGTGCCGTGGCACCCTGGGGTGCCTTGGGGTACTTGCAGGGGTGCCCTGGGATGGTGGTCCAGGACCAATTCAAGTTTTTTAATGTCCATTATAAATCAAATTGTGGACAAACAGAATTGAAACCTGTCCATTACCACATAACTGATCCTACATATAACATATAAACACAATGTATTTAACTTAATATTTGTTTCTGACTTTCTCAATGAGAAACCTTTAGCCTAAGGGTGCCGCGAAAACATTTCTGATGTTTCGGGGTGCCGTGATTAAAAAACTTTGGGAACCCCTGCATAAAGTGATGATTTCCATCGTGTTGGATTTCCCCGGTCCCAAGACCCAGCCGCTGAGAGGGCTGGAATTATCCCAATATTCCCATCATGTATAGTCCCTATTAATCCTCTGTACCCTCCATACAGAACAAGTTCCCACAAGAGCTCCGGACCTTATAACTACCTCTGGTTAATTGTTGACCCTTGTCTACCCACCCCCTGATCCACCAAGGTTCTTCACAACCAGTGATACAATTATTAGAATGCACATCACATCTAAGCCTGGATGCTGGAGGAACTGTGACCGGGTGTGGCATGACCGTCGGGATTCCGATGGTCAAACATCGGAATCCCGACTGCCAGGACTCTGACAGGGGAGCGAGCGCTACAAAGCCCCTATTAGTTGGGATCCCATCTGTCTGGTATTTAACAGTCGGGACTCTGATGACGGACTAATGACTACCGGAAATCCCGACTGTCGGAGCGTCACCCTGTGACCAGAGACCAGCACATATGGTAGGCCTGCTGTATTGTAAAATGTAGGTATGCTCCTAATCTCAGTTTTAGAGTTGCCAGTCACTAATAAACTATGGATACCTTTCCTCTGATACCAGCTGCAGATTTGCATAGCTGCTCATTGAATCTAGCATGTCACCTAATAGCCGGTCACTGGAAACAGAATGTATTCCTAAATCACTCACCAAGGTAACCCATTGTACTAACCTAGTGCACGCACCACTCGATTTGTCATACACTGTTCCCAAATCATAGTTTGATAAGCCGCGTGGTCGCATTGTCCCATTTGGGATGCTGCACCTTAGAAGGGACTAGGGTTGGACTGGCCTCTAGGGGTACAGAGGGAACCCCGCAGTGGACCCACCTCATCCTCTAGGGACCCTTATTCATACTGTGCAGCTGAATTATACATATGTTACATTATATGGCACAACACCGTGACGCTCAGTGTGCACGCAGGTGTGATACATCGGAGCGGCCCATCGCTTTATAAGGATTGTTGCGTTGTGTACCCAGATTTAGAGAATAACTATAGAATTGTGCTAGATAATTAGTAGTCAATAAATAATATAAAGACCCCAGCAATTGTAACGCAGGTAATGAACTATACCTGTGTGCGCTTAGTAAGGTGCGCTAGTTAATCCACTAAGCTTCCAGATGCATCGGGCAGGTAAGCGATGTCAGGAGGCTGATTCTAATCGTGTAGTTGGGGTAGAGATTGTAGTATGTATTCCCACACACACGTGCGCAAACATACGTTGCTAAGGTTGGCGATCGATGGGCTGCATTATTATTATCATCCTTTATTTATATGCTGCCACAAGGGATCCAAAGCTACCAATACAAAGTACATTACAAATAGGCAAAACATCGATGGTTTGTGATGCTAGAGAGCTGCTGTTGGTAGATGCGGCCCATTGGGGGCAGTGCTAAGCTAAGGACTCTGCAAAAGATGGCAGAGAACCATCAGCCATCGATGGTTAACAACCAAATACATATTACTTTTTACGATTAGAGGAATGGAAGGAGAAACAAGGGGAAGACACTAGTTAGTCAAAAATGGTGGGGGAAGTAGGTGTTCTTCCCTACAGAAGGGACAACCATTAATTGGTGCAAACCATCGATGGCTCACTGTTTATAATTCCATACCATCAAGGTTTTCCACTGATCAGACCATTGATAATTACCCCCGTGGGTGGACATCCATTTGTCATATAGACAAGGATTATATATATATATATATATATATATATATATATATATATATATATATATATATATATATATATAACCACACACAGGGATCAGCAGCCTCATATCAGTCAGTGCTTAGTAATGCTGCTGAATATCAGACATACTTATGAATACTCTTCTAAACCGCTCAGAGGTTTCATCTTCTGCAAAGCGCATGCGCTGGGATTGGGAAAGTATCGGGATACACGCCGATGGGAGGAGCCGACCTGAAGCTAACCGGAAGTAAGAATCTATAATGGCCATGTTTGATGTGGGCATAAGGGCTACTCTGTATAATGAGTAGTGATAGGCAGGTGGCGCTCTGCGACTGAACTCAGAGCAGCCAGCGGAGTGCTCATTGCTACTATAAGAGAATCAGAGGTTACATGATTAAATCAGCATAAAGCCTACAATGACTGGGTTACAATAGGTGCATGATTACTGCAGCATATCCATACATCACACAGGAATCATGTACACGGGCAAATAATATGGTAATGGGAAAGTGTGTTGTTTGCAGTCAGTAAATGCGCACACACTGTATAATGGATAGGAATACATGAGGTACCGACCGTGTAACATTTAATACTTGCTGCAAACTATTTGTAATGTGAAGTGATGACTGTTCTTTACTGATAGGAATAGCGCTGTGTAATCATAGACATGTGAAGAATCATCTATCTATGATGGGACATCGATGTGGTAAACCCCCCAATGTGTGCCGGGTGTAGTTCCAGCAGCCGCCAATAGGTGGCGATAGTGTAGCACAGCGTGAATGACGTCACTGCATTGCAGCTTCAAGGCACACGGAGAGTCCGTCTATGAGTGGCTGGTACAGTGGCGTGTACCGTTAGTTCAGCGTCTGGGACAGCCACTCAGGCTGAGCCACCACGGGTTCGAATCCTCCTCCAGTATCTGCTGTTTCAGGGGCATGGGGTGTAGCGCCTTCGGATCCGGGAGCAGCCTGAGTTTTTGGCTTTTCCACTGATACCACAATATTTTCTGCTCAAAATACATAATAATTGCCATATGACCCAGAGGAATAAGTGGGCAGGACGGAGTCTGGTAGGGGCGCACTAGTGTAGTCCAATTCTTCTAAATATACATTTTATTCATTGTCACAAAATTAATTGTCACTTGACAGTGGTGCACCAATCAGGGTCACACATGGTTAAACAAATTATCACCCCAAATAACTTGTGTCGGCAATATGCTGGTGTCAACCTTTTTAATGTTCTATCTTTTCCACAGCACCCTAATGACTATGACAACCTAGTGACTGTTGACATACTCATGGTCGACTTGAGCCACACCCCCTGCCTGTGCACAGTACACAGTATTTGTATTATAATCACATAGATAGTAACACCACTAGCAACAATATAGGACCATTAACCTGAGACCCAGGGTGACACTGTGGATACACCCCCTCCCCAGCTCTGTAATATGGTCTGTATGCCCATCACCAATGTCTCCCGGCCTGGTGCTGCTACAGCCGCCCCCATATCTCACCCTGTGTGCTGCCTCTGGTGAGAGCTCTATAGGACCACACATATAGCCAGGTAATACCCGGACGCTGTGCTCCCCATCACGGCAGCAGCAGCCCCGCACATGTGCAGTAGGGGGCCGCTTGGTAAAGACTACATTTCCCATGAGCCTCGAGTTCCCGGCTCCGCCTCCTCCAGTCGCTTCCACAGTACTGACTGCTGGATACGTGAGTAGTGGGAGGGAGTGGAACGTAAGCTGGTGCTTAAACATAGAGCTGTACTGAATATACTGCTGTGACAGGTGCTGTCAGTGACCCTCCAGGACACCATTGTACTTCTCAGCCAGTGTCCTGCGTCCATTACTTACTATGACAGGCATAGGGAGTAATAGTGGGGACAGCGTCACAGTGCTGGGAGAGCAGGCAGAGGGGAGTCATGGGAGAGGGCAGGGAAGGAGTAGTGGGGGCAGTGCTGGGGGAGCAGGCAGAGGGGAGTCAGGGGAGAGGGCAGGGAAGGAGTAGTGGGGGCAGTGCTGGGAGAGCAGGCAGAGGGGAGTCAGGGAGAGGGCAGGGAAGGAGTAGTGGGGGCAGTGCTGGGAGAGCAGGCAGAGGGGAGTCAGGGGAGAGGGCAGGGAAGGAGTAGTGGGGACAGTGTTGGGAGAGCAGGCAGAGGGGAGTCAGGGGAGAGGGCAGGGAAGGAGTAGTGGGGGCAGTGCTGGGAGAGCAGGCAGAGGGGAGTCAGGGGAGAGGGCAGGGAAGGAGTAGTGGGGGCAGTGCTGGGAGAGCAGGCAGAGGGGAGTCAGGGGAGAGGGCAGGGAAGGAGTAGTGGGGGCACTGCTGGGAGAGCAGGCAGAGGGGAGTCAGGGGAGAGGGCAGGGAAGGAGTAGCGGGGGCAGTGCTGGGAGAGCAGGAGTAGAGGAGTCAGGGGGGAGGGCAGGGAAGGAGTAGCGGGGGCAGTGCTGGGAGAGCAGGAGGAGAGGAGTCAGGGGAGAGGGCAGGGAAGGAGTTGTGGGGGCACTGCTGGGAGAGCAGGCAGAGGGGAGTCAGGGGAGAGGGCAGGGAAGGAGTAGTGGGGGCAGTGCTGGGAGAGCAGGCAGGGGGGAGTCAGGGGAGAGGGCAGGGAAGGAGTAGGGGGGCAGTGCTGGGAGAGCAGGCAGAGGGGAGTCAGGGGAGAGGGCAGGGAAGGAGTAGTGGGGGCAGTGCTGGGAGACCAGGCAGATGGGAGTCAGGGGAGAGGGCAGGGAAGGAGTAGTGGGGGGCAGTGCTGGCAGAGGGGAGTCAGGGGAGAGGGCAGGGAAGGAGTAGTGGGGGCAGTGCTGGGAGAGCAGGCAGAGGGGAGTCAGGGGAGAGGGCAGGGAAGGAGTAGTGGGGACAGTGCTGGGAGAGCAGGCAGAGGGGAGTCAGGGGAGAGGGCAGGGAAGGAGTAGTGGGGGCAGTGCTGGCAGAGCAGGCAGTGGGGAGTCAGGGGAGAGGGCAGGGAAGGAGTAGTGGGAGCAGTGCTGGGAGAGCAGGCAGAGGGGAGTCAGGGGAGAGGGCAGGGAAGGAGTAGTGGGGGCAGTGCTGGCAGAGCAGGCAGTGGGGAGTCAGGGAGAGGGCAGGGAAGGAGTAGTGGGAGCAGTGCTGGGAGAGCAGGCAGTGGGGAGTCAGGGGAGAGGGCAGGGAAGGAGTAGTGGGGGCAGTGCTGGGAGAGCAGGCAGAGGGGAGTCAGGGGAGAGGGCAGGGAAGGAGTAGTGGGGGCAGTGCTGGGAGAGCAGGCAGAGGGCAGGGAAGGAGTAGTGGGGACAGTGCTGGGAGAGCAGGCAGAGGGGAGTCAGGGGAGAGGGCAGGGAAGGAGTAGTGGGGACAGTGCTGGGAGAGCAGGCAGAGGGGAGTCAGGGGAGAGGGCAGGGAAGGAGTAGTGGGGGCAGTGCTGGCAGAGCAGGCAGTGGGGAGTCAGGGGAGAGGGCAGGGAAGGAGTAGTGGGAGCAGTGCTGGGAGAGCAGGCAGAGGGGAGTCAGGGGAGAGGGCAGGGAAGGAGTAGTGGGGGCAGTGCTGGGAGAGCAGGCAGAGGGGAGACAGGGGAGAGGGCAGGGAAGGAGTAGTGGGGGCAGTGCTGGGAGAGCAGGCAGGGGGGAGTCAGGGGAGAGGGCAGGGAAGGAGTAGGGGGGCAGTGCTGGGAGAGCAGGCAGAGGGGAGTCAGGGGAGAGGGCAGGGAAGGAGTAGTGGGGGCAGTGCTGGGAGACCAGGCAGATGGGAGTCAGGGGAGAGGGCAGGGAAGGAGTAGTGGGGGCAGTGCTGGCAGAGGGGAGTCAGGGGAGAGGGCAGGGAAGGAGTAGTGGGGGCAGTGCTGGGAGAGCAGGCAGAGGGGAGTCAGGGGAGAGGGCAGGGAAGGAGTAGTGGGGACAGTGCTGGGAGAGCAGGCAGAGGGGAGTCAGGGGAGAGGGCAGGGAAGGAGTAGTGGGGGCAGTGCTGGCAGAGCAGGCAGTGGGGAGTCAGGGGAGAGGGCAGGGAAGGAGTAGTGGGAGCAGTGCTGGGAGAGCAGGCAGAGGGGAGTCAGGGGAGAGGGCAGGGAAGGAGTAGGGGGGCAGTGCTGGGAGAGCAGGCAGAGGGGAGTCAGGGGAGAGGGCAGGGAAGGAGTAGTGGGGGCAGTGCTGGGAGACCAGGCAGATGGGAGTCAGGGGAGAGGGCAGGGAAGGAGTAGTGGGGGCAGTGCTGGCAGAGGGGAGTCAGGGGAGAGGGCAGGGAAGGAGTAGTGGGGGCAGTGCTAGGAGAGCAGGCAGAGGGGAGTCAGGGGAGAGGGCAGGGAAGGAGTAGTGGGGACAGTGCTGGGAGAGCAGGCAGAGGGGAGTCAGGGGAGAGGGCAGGGAAGGAGTAGTGGGGGCAGTGCTGGCAGAGCAGGCAGTGGGGAGTCAGGGGAGAGGGCAGGGAAGGAGTAGTGGGAGCAGTGCTGGGAGAGCAGGCAGAGGGGAGTCAGGGGAGAGGGCAGGGAAGGAGTAGTGGGGGCAGTGCTGGCAGAGCAGGCAGTGGGGAGTCAGGGAGAGGGCAGGGAAGGAGTAGTGGGAGCAGTGCTGGGAGAGCAGGCAGTGGGGAGTCAGGGGAGAGGGCAGGGAAGGAGTAGTGGGGGCAGTGCTGGGAGAGCAGGCAGAGGGGAGTCAGGGGAGAGGGCAGGGAAGGAGTAGTGGGGGCAGTGCTGGGAGAGCAGGCAGAGGGCAGGGAAGGAGTAGTGGGGACAGTGCTGGGAGAGCAGGCAGAGGGGAGTCAGGGGAGAGGGCAGGGAAGGAGTAGTGGGGACAGTGCTGGGAGAGCAGGCAGAGGGGAGTCAGGGGAGAGGGCAGGGAAGGAGTAGTGGGGGCAGTGCTGGCAGAGCAGGCAGTGGGGAGTCAGGGGAGAGGGCAGGGAAGGAGTAGTGGGAGCAGTGCTGGGAGAGCAGGCAGAGGGGAGTCAGGGGAGAGGGCAGGGAAGGAGTAGTGGGGGCAGTGCTGGGAGAGCAGGCAGAGGGGAGACAGGGGAGAGGGCAGGGAAGGAGTAGTGGGTGCAGTGCTGGGAGAGCAGGCAGAGGGCAGGGAAGGAGTAGTGGGGACAGTGCTGGGAGAGCAGGCAGAGGGGAGTCAGGGGAGAGGGCAGGGAAGGAGTAGTGGGGGCAGTGCTGGGAGAGCAGGCAGAGGGGAGTCAGGGGAGAGGGCAGGGAAGGAGTAGTGGGGGCAGTGCTGGGAGAGCAGGCAGAGGGGAGTCAAGGGAGAGGGCAGGGAAGGAGTAGTGGGGGCAGTGCTGGGAGAGCAGGCAGAGGGGAGTCAGGGGAGAGGGGTGTGGTACACGGGTCCCACAGTCATTAGCCCGACGTCGGTATCTCGACTGGCCGGACCCAGACAGCATGGCGAGCACAACAAAGCCCCTTGCGGGCTCGCTACGTGAGCCACGCTGCGGGAACGGTGGCTCGCTACGTGAGCCACCTATTCTATTCTCCTTCTATGGGGGTCGTGGACCCCCACGAGGGAAAATAGCCGCCGGGAATCCGGCTGTCGTGTTTGACAGTTGGGATCCCAACGTCGGGTAAATGCCTGTCGGGATCCCGTCCAGCACCCGGGGAGAGGGAAGGAGTAGTGGGGGCAGTGCTGGGAGAGCAGGCAGAGGGGAGTCAGGCAGAGGACAGGGAAGGAGTAGTGGGGGCAGTGCTGGGAGAGCAGGCAGAGGGGAGTCAGGGGAGAGGACAGGGAAGGAGTAGTGGGGGCAGTGCTGGGAGAGCAGGCAGAGGGGAGTCAGGGGAGAGGGCAGGGAAGGAGTAGTGGGGGCAGTGCTGGGAGAGCAGGTAGGAGTAGTGTTATGCAGTCTCATTATAGTCCATACTTTGTAGAATGTAAATCCTTCATTTATACTGTAGGGTACTGGTTTCCTAGCACGGCGCCCCCGATTTTGATCGTAGTACATCTTATACAATCGCATTGCATACAATATAGTGGCATGCGATGCGATTCGATTTTTAATTGTACAAGCACCCTGATGGGTGCTTACAATGTTAAATACACCTCTATTGGCAACGCCACCCCCATTATCAACGCCAACCCGAAGCGTGGCGAGCGCAGCGGTACGCGTCCTCCGACCTTTTCATACCCCCACTATTCACGTTGGCATCGAGTTGATTCTAGATAGTGTGGCGAGCGCACACGGATTACTTAACATGTATTCCGCCTTCCCATCGTGGGGCTCACTGCGCTCGCCTCGCTTCGGGCTCGCCACACTATCTAAAATCAACTCCACGCCTATGTGGATAGGTATAAAAAGGTCGGAGGACGCTTCAGGTTGGCGTTGATAGTTGGGGTGGCGTTGACAATGGGGGTGCATTCAACATTAAAAACAGTGGTGAGAGCTGCTCAATCAAACTAGTAATGCCCCCCAGGTGCTGCAAGGGAGGGGGATTTAACCCCCAGCACACCAAAGGGCATTAGTAATAAGATTTGAAAAAACAACATAATAGAGGGTCATTCATTGCATTTAACATTGTAAGCACCCATCAGAGTGCTTGTACAATTAAAAATTGCATCGCATCCCATGCCATTTGCTGGCATGCAATGCTATGCGATATTTCATTGTACAAGCACTCCTGTTAATTGAACATGAATATCGCATCGCACGCATCGCACACCACTAAGTAATAGTATGTTATGCGATGGGCGCCGTGCTAGGAAACAAGTACCTACTGTTGGTTTCCAAACATTTATGAATCATAGCACCCTAGACTATCTGAATTGTTGTCACCCCTCGGTCTCGAGTTTCTTATGGAGAATAAAAAAAAAAAAATGTTTCATTAATTAAACTGTGTGTCATTGTTAGGTTTATTATTTGGCGAGGGACACATATTTTATAATGGGAAGCCACAAGCACTGCTTTTGCCAATTACTTTGACCATAACTAATTTCAATAGGTAATAGGTGCCGATTCTGTGGGTGCTCAAGGGCCCGAGCACACACGGAAATTGACGAGCACCCACGGGCCCAAGTCCCACTGCTGGGCCGCCATATTAACTTGCTAATTTGCGGCTGCAGTACACACATCGCCAGACCCGCCACCTGGGAAACAGTATGCCAGGAAGAGTGTATTCTGTCAGCGGAGTACCTGCACGGTGGGGGGAATTTATGTATGTGGAACTCTGTTGCGGTAATTTGAATATTGGATACAACTGTGCTCCATAATATAAATTGGTATTATTTTGTGGCCACACCCCTTCCCCATGAAGCGACTCCTCTATATTTTTAGCTTGAGCAATAGGTCCTCCAACCCGAGTCTTTTTCTGCACACTGTTTCACGGACCAGATACGTCTTTCTACCTGTTACTCGCTCATTACTCCTTGCGATATGCTCCCCAGATCCAGCGTTGTCAGAATTTGATCTCTAGTGTAAGGAGGAAGCACCACCCCCTCCAGGCAGCCCCGAATGGACATTCAGCTACTTCTAGGTAGGAGTATAACTAATACTGCAGAATGCAGTCCCCATTTTCAATACAAAGTGGCGCACTCAAGGGGGGGGATTCCAGGTGCCCATAATCACATGTGCTACAAACAGTTAAGATAACATCTCCATTTATCAAACGAAAATCATCCGAAGCACATGAAGCAGATAAAACGATATAATTTGGGTCATTGTAGCCCCATCATCCCCACACAGACTCACAAATCCTGATATTATCCCCCCATCTGCACCTTCCAGAAGTGTAGTAGATGTAACATATACAGTAAAACCTTGTCTTATATTTAAAATTAAATAACTTCAGTGGGTATCATGAGTCACAAACAGGCGATGACAAACTCATTAACCTATACTAATGATCTACTTTGATCTCTCCAGCTCCAGCGTTCTGTCATCTGTCAGTTCTACTGATTCGCTGACTGCAAAATGGCCGACATTGAGGGCAATCAAGACGGTTACATAATCGGCCCCCTGGATCTCATGGTAAGTGGCATTACAGAGCAGTAATGTTACTTCAGTGTAGCGCTTATTAACCTTATGTTCTGATATCCAGGGTAAGTGTCCGAGCGATGCGGATGTTGTGGAGGACGAAGAGTTGTATTTAAAGATTAAAGAAGAAGAAATTCCTTCAGGTATAAGCACAGGTAATGATCACTCCATACAGAATATCATCACATATTCTCTTAGTTTTGGGTCACTATAATATCCTCTTATTTCACACCCAATTCTGTAACTGCAAACTAATGTGGAGAAAGTGCCTGCCCCTATTATGCTCTCCACCTCACATCATGTCACTGTGTGTTACCAGCCCACAGATCTGACCAGTCTCCTCCACACACTCTCTGGTGTATCTCATACATCAGGAGTTATCAGCCCCTATTATACTCCTGCTCTCCCCTCACATCATGTCACTGTGTGTTACCAGCCCAGAGATCTGACCAGTCTCCTCCCCTCACTCTCTGGTGTATCTCATACATCAGCAGCCATCAGCCCCTATTATACTCCTGCTCTCCCCCTCACATCATGTCACTGTGTGTTACCAGCCCAGAGATCTGACCAGTTTCCTCCCCACACTCTCTGGTGTATCTCATACATCGGGAGCCATCAGCCCCTATTATACTCCTGCTCCCCCCTCACATCATGTCACTGTGTGTTACCAGAGATCTGACCAGTCTCCTCCCCGCACTCTCTGGTGTATCTCATACATCGGGAGCCATCAGCCCCTATTATAATCCTGCTCTCCCCCTCACATCATGTCACTGTGTGTTACCAGCCCAGAGATCTGACCAGTCTCCTCCCCGCACTCTCTGGTGTACCTCATACATCAGCAGCCATCAGCCCCTATTATACTCCTGCTCTCCCCCTCACATCATGTCACTGTGTGTTACCAGCCCAGAGATCTGACCAGTTTCCTCCCCACACTCTCTGGTGTATCTCATACATCGGGAGCCATCAGCCCCTATTATACTCCTGCTCCCCCCTCACATCATGTCACTGTGTGTTACCAGAGATCTGACCAGTCTCCTCCCCTCACTCTCTGGTGTATCTCATACATCAGCAGCCATCAGCCCCTATTATACTCCTGCTCTCCCCCTCACATCATGTCACTGTGTGTTACCAGCCCACAGATCTGACCAGTCTCCTCCCCACACTGTCTGGTGTATCTCATACATCAGGAGCCATCAGCCCCTATTATACTTCTGATCTCACCCTCACATCATGTCACTGTGTGTTACCAGCCCAGAGATCTGACCAGTCTCCTCCCCACACTCTCTGGTGTATCTCATACATCAGGAGCCATCAGCCCCTATTATACTTCTGCTCTCCCCCTCACATCATGTCACTGTGTGTTACCAGCCCAGAGATCTGACCAGTCTCCTCCCCGCACTCTCTGGTGTATCTCCTACATCAGGAGCCATCAGCCCCTATTATACTCCTGCTCTTCTCCTCACATCATGTCACTGTGTGTTACCAGCCCAGAGATCTGACCAGTCTCCTCCCAACACTCTCTGGTGTATCTCCTACATCAGGAGCCATCAGCCCCTATTATACTCCTGCTCTCCCCTCACATCATGTATCTGTGTGTTACCAGCCCAGAGATCTGACCAGTTTCCTCCCAACACTCTCTGGTGTATCTCATACATCAGGAGCCATCAGCCCCTATTATACTCCTGCTCTCCCCCTCACATCATGTCACTGTGAGTTACCAGCCCAGAGATCTGACCAGTCTCCTCCCCACACTCTCTGGTGTATCTCATACATCAGGAGCCATCAGCCCCTATTATACTTCTGCTCTCCCCCTCACATCATGTCACTGTGTGTTACCAGCACAGAGATCTGACCAGTCTCCTCCCCACACTCTCTGGTGTATCTCATACATCAGGAGCCATCAGCCCCTATTATACTTCTGCTCTCCCCCTCACATCATGTCACTGTGTGTTACCAGCCCAGAGATCTGACCAGTCTCCTCCCCGCACTCTCTGGTGTATCTCCTACATCAGGAGCCATCAGCCCCTATTATACTCCTGCTCTTCTCCTCACATCATGTCACTGTGTGTTACCAGCCCAGAGATCTGACCAGTCTCCTCCCAACACTCTCTGGTGTATCTCCTACATCAGGAGCCATCAGCCCCTATTATACTCCTGCTCTCCCCTCACATCATGTATCTGTGTGTTACCAGCCCAGAGATCTGACCAGTTTCCTCCCAACACTCTCTGGTGTATCTCATACATCAGGAGCCATCAGCCCCTATTATACTCCTGCTCTCCCCCTCACATCATGTCACTGTGAGTTACCAGCCCAGAGATCTGACCAGTCTCCTCCCCACACTCTCTGGTGTATCTCATACATTAGCGGCCACCAGCCCCTATTATACTCCTGCTCTCCCCCTCACATCATGTCACTGTATGTTACCAGCCCAGAGATCTGACCATGCATAACATTATTGCATGTTTGTACAGTGAAGCTATAGGCATGTGTACCCTTATTGTGGGAATGTGTCTCTGGGTGACCGGTATAACCAGTGTTGTCAGTCTCTGTGTGCCCCTGTCTCCTACAGATGGCTCCGATAACAGGAGTACACCAGATAGATGTGCCAGTCCTCTATACTCACATGATTCTCCAGAGGAAGACTTCACACCGCACACCTACATTAAGGTACAACCGCACAATACCACTATGGCTACAACACAACTTTCGGGATTGTGTCATATGTTTTTTAGACTATAAAACTGTAGTAACATTTCATTGTATAAAACTAAAAAGTAATGTTCATTTCAGCACCCTGCATCTTCCAAACCTGTGCAGTTCCTCTTCCCTGCCTGGGGTGTCACTTCTCCTGCTGTACTGCTTCTAGCACAGTGTGGTCTGCATATGAGTGCTAAAATATAGACCAATCTGTGCTAGACTGGGAGACTCCCTCACAGTCCAGGTTTTAAGGATATCCGTGCTTGGCCACAGGTGACTTAATTAGCACCTCGGGTAATTCGATTTAACCATCTGTGCTGAGCCATGGATATCCTTAAGACCTGGACTGCTAGTGTTGAGGACAGCATTTGCGAACCTCTTTTGTAGGGAAACAATACGCTACTGATGACATTAAAGAATAATAATAATAATAAATAGCGGAATCATTTATTTTACATATGGATCAGTCATTCCTGAATCTATGGATTTTGTTATGTTCATATTCTGTGTGTTTAGGAGGAGAACCTGAATGTGGTGATAGTCGATTTTGTTCCAGAAGGAGGAGAGGAGAGGATTATGGGTATTAAGGAGGAAATGCCTACAGACGTCTGCACAGGTGAGTGATGGTCACTGAATGCAGAGAAGGAGGTTTTAAAAAGTCGACACACCCTATTCTTAATGGCCGACTTGGGGATCATTCTTATGGAGGGCTTCTGAAAACTTCCTGTCACCCCCGCCCCGAGCACTCTTATACCCCTTTCACACCAGCCCAAATTCCCGGGTTGGCCCTGGGAACAACCCGCCACTAGCGCTGGTGTTCAAGGTTCCCAGGCCAAATTCCCGGGAAAATTTGCAGTGCGTTCAACCCTGCTAGCTAGCAGGGTTGCTCCTGCGACCAGCCCAGGTTACTGGCTGGTGTGAAAGATACTTACGGGCATCGGGGTCCAGACTGCGGGGATTAAGGTGGCTGGGCGCTTGTAGTGCTATTTGCCAGGCAGCGGGGCGAGAAGCGCTGCTGAATTTGAAAACATATTGAAAAGACTGCCCGGGCGCTCTCAGCCAATCAGCGTCCGGCCAGTCCGCTAGCCGGATCCCCGCAGTCTGGACTCCGCTGCCCGCACCCAGCCGCCCACGGCCTGGATGCCGCTGCCCCCCTCACACCAGAAAATGCAGGGACTAGGCCGGTGTGAAAGGGGCCAACCCGGGAATGTCCCTGCTTGAGCCCTGAACTGTATTCCCAGGTAAGACCCTGTATTTTCTTATGTGAAAGGGGTATAACATGAAGGTGCAGAAGAGATGGTTAATGTGACCGGACAGTAAGAATATGGAATGTGATTATAGTTTGGCCTCTACACCAAGCTGAAGGGTTGGAACTAAAAATATAAAGCGGTACTCAGAGCCAGCGTACGTCATGCCAGGATCTGCACCGAATGTGAGCGCCGCTTTAAATTTTCAGCTCAAACCTGACGAGAAACGGCAGCTTACAAATGGCACCACTCAGTATATAGAGCCTAGTGTCTCAGAGCCTCCTGTACGTTGCGGGGCCCAGGGAATTAGACCTTTTACCATGTAACACACCATATAAAAACAACACAATAATAGGTATGCTCCAGTACAGGCCTGGCCCCCCTATGGCTTGCCAGCACACATCCCAGCATGCCTTGCCACAGTTTTGGCATTGCCTATTAGCAAAACAGTGGCAATGCGTGTCTAGCATGGCAAATATAATTTGTGTGTATTTATGTATATACTTCCCCACGAGCAGACACGCATCTGTAAGGTTGCTCAGAGGTAACCTTAAATATGCACGAGCCTTCACCGAGTCGGCGACCAGCGGAAAAATTGCTTTCACTTTCTGTTATGACTTCTTTTAGCACACAAAAGAGTAATTCAGTCCATGGAGTGGCCCCTAGTGGTCATTGGCGTCACTTCACCTCATAGAGGTGAGAAGTAGTTGCAGTAGCCTTTTATAAATGTATATATTAATTTGAATATATAGATTTTTTTTTTATTTCCAGCAGACGGACACAGCAACAAGGAAACTTCTCAGGGGAACCCCATTCTCACCCCACAGTGGGAACGAGCTGATGCCGCCTTTGCATGTTCTCAGTGTGAGAAACGTTTTACAGAGCAAGAAAATCTCATCTCACACCAGAGCGGTCACAAGAACAAGAAGCTAATTTCATACAAGCCGACTCTTGCTAAACATAATAAAATACACACAGGAGAGAAATCATTTCCGTGTCCCGAATGTGGGAAATGTTTTACCAAGAAGGCCAAACTTATTGCACATCAGAGAACTCACACAAGTGAGAAACCGTTCTCCTGTCCTGAATGTGGGAAAAGCTTTCAACAGAAATCAAATCTATTTAAGCATAAGAGGACTCACACCGGCGAAAGACCATTTCGGTGCTCCGATTGCGGGAAACGGTTTCAGCACAAATATAACCTTGTAGGACACCGGAGAATTCACACCGGGGAAAAGCCGTTTCCGTGTTCTTATTGCAATAAATGGTTTGCGCAGAAATCAGATCTTTTCAGCCATCAGAAAATCCACACGGGGGAAGAGCCTTTTCCATGTTCCGAGTGTGAGAAATGTTTTGCACATAAGTCGGCTCTCATTAAACATCTCAAAGTCCACACGGGGGAAAAGCCATTTATATGCTCAGAATGTGGCAAATGCTTTGTGCAGAAATCAAATCTAGTCAGACACCAAAGAATTCACACGGGGGAGAAGCCGTTCGCATGCTCGGAGTGCGGGAAATGTTTTACAAATCGATCGAACCTTGTTGAACATCACAGAACTCACACAGAGAAAAAGCAGTTTTGCTGCCCGATTTGCGACAAATGCTTTTCGCAGAAAGCCGGCCTCATTAATCACCAGCGGATTCACACCGGAGAGGAGCCGTACCCGTGTTCTGAATGCGTGAAATGTTTTACGCACAAATCGGACTTGATTAAACACCTGAAGGTGCACACGGGAGAGAAACCGTTCCAGTGTTCAGAATGTGGGAAATGTTTTATACAGAAACCAAACCTGGTGAGACATCAGAGAATTCACACCGGTGAGAAGCCCTATCCGTGTTTTAGCTGCGGGAAATGTTTTACAAATAAATCTAATCTTGTTAGACACCAGAGAATCCATGCTGGTGATGATGATTTGCACTAGATCAAAGCTGTCAGACCTCCAAAGGTTCCTAAACACAAAGATGGTACTACAACATACCCCATGTGATAATATATTATACAGAGTGGCCTATTTGGTGTGAGGTTGTGTCAGGGTCATCTTAACAGCATCTTAGGCCCTATGCAATGCTGTGCACGGGAACGAATAAAAAAACAAATTCGTAGCATGCCCCTTTTGTGGTCTCGCACCATTTTTCCACATGCTTCCGAACAGTGAATGGCTTTCATCACTTTGATTGGTGGATAGCTCCAGCCATCCTCCAATCACCACACTGATAGCTATTTACTGGTTGGCTGCAGGCTGGGAGCCAGGAGCTGCCTCACTGCTGATTGGTTAATCACCACCCACCCCCTGCTCGGAGGCCCCTAGAACTGTGGGACCCTGGACCCCTGCCCAGTGTGACTACTCATTAGAGAAATGTTTATATGGTCCACTGACCATTCCGTAATGTTCCTCCCGTGATCCTTTCTGCTTCCTTTATTTCAGTTGAAGTGTGCTGGGACTATATAAGGCACTGATGTGTCATAGCAATGTAACTATTATATCATTGTAAAGTTATAATACAAACACTTATCCTCTTATGTGTCTGGTATCTATTGCTCTGTATCCTAATATGACCCACTGGCTTTATTCTACTATGAGTGCCAGGGATCTCTTTTATTATGTTCTCTTTATTGTAATTTCATGTTCTTCTCCCTTGTTTGTGAGTGTGCACAAG
Source organism: Crinia signifera (assembly GCF_055691185.1). NCBI lineage: Eukaryota > Metazoa > Chordata > Amphibia > Anura > Myobatrachidae > Crinia > Crinia signifera. The sequence goes on from NC_139222.1 coordinate 29,345,194, forward strand.
TCTTTAATACCCCTTTCACACCAGCCTAATTTCCCGGGTCAGGCCCGGGATCCACACAGGCGGCAGACGCAAATGACAGACCAGGCTGTGGATGAAGATGACGCAGCTCTCTGGCGCCCTCACTGTCGCCGGAGAGCTGCGTCATCTGCACCCGCCGCCTGTGTGGATTACCGGCCTGCACAGAGGACAAGCAACCGGGGTGAGTATTGTCCACCGCCTCTGCCGCCATCCCAGCTCCTGCCCACCTACTGGCCTCCTGGCCTCCATGCAGGGACTTTTCTGGTGGGAAAGGGGCCAACCTGGGAATACCTCGGCATGATCCCTGGGACGAATTCCTGGGTGCACCCCTGTATTTTCTGGTGTGAAAGGGGAATTATATGGCCCTCCTCTTTCTGTAGGATTTACTTCAGTAAACTTTATACACTCATTTGCCATTTCACAGATAACCCTATAATACACAGACTTGTTCTACACTAAACATTAATTACCAAAGTCAGTTGTCTTGTGGTAAGTGCACCCTTTACTCACTGACATGTTTCCCAGGTCACCCAGCAGGTGCACAGGTGTATGCAATACTCACTCACACATTTCCCAGGTCACACAGCAGGTGCACAGGTGTATGCAATACTCACTCACACATTTCCCAGGTTACCCAGCAGGTGCACAGGTGTATGCAATACTCACTCACACATTTCCCAGGTCACACAGCAGGTGCACATGTGTACTCATTACTCACTGAGACATCCCAGGTCACCCAGCAGGTGCACAGGTGCACTCATTACTCACTAACACATGTCCCAGGTTACCCAGCAGGTGCACAGGTGTATGCAATACTCACTGACACATTTCCCAGGTCACCCAGCAGGTGCACAGGTGTACTCATTACTCACTGACACATTTCCCAGGTCACACAGCAGGTGCACAGGTGTACTCATTACTCACTGACACATGTCCCAGGTCACCCAGCAGGTGCACAGGTGTACTCATTACTCACTGACACATGTCCCAGATCACCCGGCAGGTGCACAGGTGTACTCATTACTCACTGACACATTTCCCAGGTCACCCAGCAGGTGCACAGGTGTACTCATTACTCACTGGCACATTTCCCAGGTCACCCAGCAGGTGCACTTATTACTCACTGACACATGTCCCAGGTCACCCAGCAGGTGCACTTATTACTCACTGACACATGTCCCAGGTCACCCAGCAGGTGCACTTATTACTCACTGACACATGTCCCAGGTCACCCAGCAGGTGCACAGGTGTACTCATTACTCACTGACACATTTCCAGGGCACACAGCGGGTGCACAGGTGTACTCATTACTCACTGACACATGTCCCAGGTCACCCAGCAGGTGCACAGGTGCACTCATTACTCACTGACACATTTCCCAGGTCACCCCAGCAGGTGCACAGGTGTACTCATTGCTCACTGACACATGTCCCAGGTCACACAGCAGGTGCACAGGTGTACTCATTGCTCACTGACACATGTCCCAGGTCACACAGCAGGTGCACTCATTACTCACTGACACATGTCCCAGGTCACACAGCAGGTGCACTTATTACTCACTGACACATTTCCCAGGTCACACAGCAGGGGCGCAGGTGCACTCATTATTCACTGACACATTTCCAGGGCACACAGCGGGTGTACTCATTACTCACAGACACATTTCCCAGGTCACCCAGAAGGTGCACAGGTGTGCTCATTACTCACTGACACATGTCCCAGGTCACCCAGCAGGTGCACAGGTGTACTCATTGCTCACTGACACATGTCCCAGGTCACACAGCAGGTGCACTCATTACTCACTGACACATGTCCCAGGTCACACAGCAGGTGCACTTATTACTCACTGACACATTTCCCAGGTCACACAGCAGGAGCACAGGTGCACTCATTACTCACTGACACATTTCCAGGGCACACAGCGGGTGCACAGGTGTACTCATTACTCACTGACACATGTCCCAGGTCACCCAGCAGGTGCACAGGTGCACTCATTACTCACTGACACATTTCCCAGGTCACCCCAGCAGGTGCACAGGTGTACTCATTGCTCACTGACACATGTCCCAGGTCACACAGCAGGTGCACTCATTACTCACTGACACATGTCCCAGGTCACACAGCAGGTGCACTCATTACTCACTGACACATGTCCCAGGTCACCCAGCAGGTGCACAGGTGCACTCATTGCTCACTGACACATGTCCCAGGTCACACAGCAGGTGCACTCATTACTCACTGACACATGTCCCAGGTCACACAGCAGGTGCACTTATTACTCACTGACACATTTCCCAGGTCACACAGCAGGAGCACAGGTGCACTCATTACTCACTGACACATTTCCAGGGCACACAGCGGGTGCACAGGTGTACTCATTACTCACAGACACATTTCCCAGGTCACCCAGAAGGTGCACAGGTGTACTCATTACTCACTGACACATCTTCCAGGTCATTCAGCAGGTGCACTCATTACACACTGACACACGTCCCAGGTCACCCAGCAGGTGCACTCATTACTCACTGACACATGCCTAAGGTCACCCATCGGGTGCACAGGTGTACTCATTACTCACTGACACATGTCCCAGGTCACACAGCAGGTGCACAGGTGTGCTCATTACTCACTGACACATGTCCCAGGTTACCCAGCAGGTGCACTCATTACTCACTGACACATTTTCCAGGTCACACCGCAGGTGAACAGGTGCACTCATTACTCACTGACACATGTTCCCAGGTCACCCAGTAGGTGCACAGGTGCACTCATTACTCAATGACACATTCCCCAGGTCACTTAGCAGCTGCACAGGTGCACTCATCACTCACTGACACATTTCCCAGGTCACCCAGCAGGGGCGCAGGTGCACTCATTATTCACTGACACATGCCTAAGGTCACCCATCAGGTGCACCGGTGTACTCATTACTCACTGACACATGTCCCAGGTCACACAGCAGGTGCACAGGTGTACTCATTACTCACTGACACATTCCCCAGGTCACCCAGCAGGTGCACAGGTGTGCTCATTACTCACTGACACATGTCCCAGGTCACCCAGCAGGTGCACAGGTGTGCTCATTACTCACTGACACATGTCCCAGGTCACCCAGCAGGTGCACAGGTGGACTCATTACTCACTGACACATGTCCCAGGTCACCCAGCAGGTGCACAGGTGTGCTCATTACTCACTGACACATTCCTCAGGTCACCCAGCAGGTGCACAGGTGGACTCATTACTCACTGACACATTTCCCAGGTCACCCAGCAGGTGCACTTATTACTCACTGACACATGTCCCAGGTCACCCAGCAGGTGCACTTATTACTCACTGACACATGTCCCAGGTCACCCAGCAGGTGCACTTATTACTCACTGACACATGTCCCAGGTCACCCAGCAGGGGCGCAGGTGCACTCATTATTCACTGACACATTTCCAGGGCACACAGCGGGTGCACAGGTGTACTCATTACTCACAGACACATTTCCCAGGTCACCCAGAAGGTGCACAGGTGTACTCATTACTCACTGGCACATTTCCCAGGTCACCCAGCAGCTGCACAGGTGCACTCATCACTCACTGACACATTTCCCAGGTCACCCAGCAGGGGCGCAGGTGTACTCATTACTCACTGACACATCTTCCAGGTCATTCAGCAGGTGCACTCATTACACACTGACACACGTCCCAGGTCACCCAGCAGGTGCACTCATTACTCACTGACACATGCCTAAGGTCACCCATCAGGTGCACAGGTGTACTCATTACTCACTGACACATGTCCCAGGTCACCCAGCAGGTGCACAGGTGTGCTCATTACTCACTGACACATTCCCCAGGTCACCCAGCAGGTGCACAGGTGGACTCATTACTCACTGACACATTTACCAGTTCACCCAGCAGGTGCACAGGTGGACTCATTACTCACTGACACATTTTCCAGGACACACCGCAGGTGAACAGGTGCACTCATTACTCACTGACACATGTTCCCAGGTCACCCAGTAGGTGCACAGGTGCACTCATTACTCAATGACACATTCCCCAGGTCACTTAGCAGGTGCACAGGTGGACTCATTACTCACTGACACATTTCCCAGGTCACACCACAGGTGCACTCATTACTCACTGACGCATGTTCCCAGGTCACCCAGTAGGTGCACAGGTGCACTCATTACTCAATAACACATGTCCCAGGTCACCCAGCAGGTGCGCTCATTACTCACTGACACATGTCCCAGGTCACCCAGCAGGTGTACTCATTACTCACTGACACATGTCCCAGGTCACCCAGCAGGTGTACTCATTACTCACTGACACATTTCCCAGGTCACACCACAGGTGTACTCATTACTCACTGACACATTTCCCAGGTCACAGCAGGAGCACAGGTGCACTCATTACTCTGTGACACATTTTCCAGGTCACACAGCAGGTGCACAGGTGCACTCATTACTCACTGACACATTTCCCAGGTCACCCGGCAGGTGCACAGGTGTACTCATTACTAACTGGCACATTTCCAATGTCACCCAGCAGGTGCACAGGTGTACTCATTACTCACGGACACATGTACCAGGTCACCCGGCAGGTGCACAGGTGTACTCATTACTAACTGAAACATTTCTCAGGTCACACAGCAGGTGCACAGGTGTACTCATTACTAACTGAAACATTTCTCAGGTCACACAGCAGGTGCACAGGTGTACTCATTACTAACTGATACATGTCCCAGGTCACCCAGCAGGTGCACAGGTGTACTCATTACTCACTGACATATTTCCCAGGTCACCCAGCAGGTGCACAGTAGTACTCATTACTCACTGACACATGTCCCAGGTCACCCATCAGGTGCACAGGTGTACTCATTACCCACTGACACATGTCCCAGGTCACACAGCAGGTGCACAGGTGTACTCATTACTCACTGACACATGTCCCAGGTCACCCAGCAGGTGCACAGGTGTACTCATTACTCTGTGACACATTTTCCAGGTCGCCCAGCAGGTGCACAGGAGTACTCATTACTGACTGACAAATGTCCCAGGTCACACGGCAGGTGCACATGTGTACTCATTACTCACTGACACATGTCCCAGGTCACACAGCAGGTGCACAGGTGCACTTATTACTCACACATGTCCCAGGTCGCCCAGCAGGTGCACAGGTGTACTCATTACTCACTGACACATGTCCCAGGTCGCCCAGCAGGTGCACAGGTGTGCTCATTACTCACTGACACGTTTCCCAGGTTACCCAGCAGGTGCACAGGTGTACTCATTACTCACTGACACATGTCCCAGGTCACCCAGCAGGTGCACAGGTGTACTCATTACTCACTGATACATTTCCCAGGTCACACAGCAGGTGCACAGGTGTACTCATTACTCACTGACACATGTCCCAGGTCACCCAGCAGGTGCACAGGTGTACTCATTACTCACTGACACATGTCCCAGGTCACCCAGCAGGTGCACAGGTGTACTCATTACTCACTGACACATGTCCCAGGTCGCCCAGCAGGTGCACAGGTGTGCTCATTACTCACTGACACATGTCCCAGGTCACACAGCAGGTGCACAGGTGTGCTCATTACTCACTGACACATTTCCCAGGTCACACAGCAGGTGCACTCATTACTCACTGACACATTTCCCAGGTTACCCAGCAGGTGCACTCATTACTCACTGACACATGTCCCAGGTCGCCCAGCAGGTGCACAGGTGTGCTCATTACTCACTGACACGTTTCCCAGGTTACCCAGCAGGTGCACAGGTGTACTCATTACTCACTGACACATGTCCCAGGTCACCCAGCAGGTGCACAGGTGTACTCATTACTCACTGATACATTTCCCAGGTCACCCAGCAGGTGCACAGGTGTACTCATTACTCACTGACACATGTCCCAGGTCACCCAGCAGGTGCACAGGTGTACTCATTACTCACTGACACATGTCCCAGGTCACCCAGCAGGTGCACAGGTGTACTCATTACTCACTGACACATGTCCCAGGTCGCCCAGCAGGTGCACAGGTGTGCTCATTACTCACTGACACATGTCCCAGGTCACACAGCAGGTGCACAGGTGTACTCATTACTCACTGACACATTCCCCAGGTCACACAGCAGGTGCACAGGTGCACTCATTACTCACTGTCACATTTCCCAGGTCACACAGCAGGTGCACAGGTGTGCTCATTACTCACTGACACATTTCCCAGGTCACACAGCAGGTGCACAGGTGCACTCATTACTCACTGACACATTTCCCAGGTTACCCAGCAGGTGCAATTATTACTCATGGACACATTTGACCAAATCCGCAGGTGGAGCAAACTATTATTTATACGCTGGTGATCCATATGTACTCCATTCGGGGTGTGGCTGATGTCGTGTGACGTCAGCTGCCCACCCCAAGCAGGCATCACCAGGGGGACACGGTCATTTGGTCTAAAGTATGTTGACAAGCATTGGGTGAACACGATTAGGTCAACATGGGTCTAGGTCGACATGACATTAGGTCGACACAAGCATTAGGTCGACAGTCAAAAGGTCGATTTGGGGTTTTTCTCTGTTTTTTTGAGCCAACATGTGCCGGCAAGCGGTATTTCATGCCCTACCATCCACTAGGGCGTGGTGCGAGAAGAACATAGTGTGCGAAGCAAGTAATGCACTCTAAGCTGTGTCCATGTTGACTGTGTCGACATTCAGGTAAAAAAACAGTGAAAAAAACCCATGTCGACCTTTTGACTGTTGTCCTAGACAATGTCAACCTAATGCCTGTGTCAACCTAATGTCCTGTCGACCTAAACCCATGTCGACTTAGAATCATGTGGACCTTTCCCCGTGTCGACATAATGCTTGTCGACCAACATACTGTAGACCAAATGATCCCAACCGACTCCAGGTACACTGTCAGCTGGTGTCTGCAACTAGCCCTCATAGTGTGACTGTACTGCTGCTGTCTCCTAAGACCATAAAGATCTGAAGAAAAGCGTCAACAAATATGTTTTTGCCTCTAATGTAATGAAACAAGACCGGATATTAGTGTGGGCAATGCCCGGCACATGTTGGCTCAAAAAACAGTGAAAAAACCCATGTCTACCTTGCACCATGTCGACCTTGACCCATGTCGACCTAAACACCTGTCGACCTTCCCACCTGTGGACCCAACGGTGTCGACCTAATGACTTTCGGCCTAACTATGGTTGATAATACGACCGTATGCCAACCACTTTGCACCACATCCGGTATAGTGCGCACAAAAGCCAATGTGTGGTCACATCTTCCCATGGGATGAGCTGGACTTAAGATGCATTAGTTACTGTGATCATGTATCGATATAGGAAACCATCGCACAGCAGATCGTAGAGTGTGTACATGGGCACAATGTATCGATGAACCCGTCACATGACCGCTGGGTCATCTATGTGTGCAACCAGCTTTATCAGTAGTATTATTATTATCATCATTGTTTTATTATTTTCGATACTCTTTACCTAGCACCGCGGCCATCGCATGCGCTAAAAAACGGGTGCGACGCGATGCCCGCGATTTCCCATAGGGAACAATGGACGCGATTTTAGTGTTCAAAGCCTCAATGCCCACGATTTTTCCATAGGAAACAATGTTAAATGGGCCACAGAGCCCAAATAGTCCCCCTGAAGTCTGAAATGGCCCCACAATTGTTAACGCCACCCCACGATCAACGTGAACCCGAAGCGTGGCGAGCGCAGCGGTACGCGTCCTCCGACCTTTTCATACCCCCACTATCCACGTCGGCGTGGAGTTGAGAATAGAATAGTGTGGCGAGCGCAGCGAGCCACCGAGCCCGAAGCGTGGCGAGCGGACGCGGATACCTTCACAGGTAAACGCGTCACTTCGCGGGCTTCACAGGTATCCGCATCCCCTCGCGGGGCGCGCTGCGCTCGCCACGCTTCGGGCTTGGTGGTTTGCTGCGCTCGCCACACTATTCTATTCTCAACTCCACGCCGACGTGGATAGTGGGGGTATGAAAAGGTTGGAGGACGCGTACCGCCGCCCCTCGCGGGCTCGCTGCGCTCGCCACGCTTCGGGTTCACGTTGATCGTGGGGTGGCGTTAACAATTGTGGGGGCCATTTCAGACTTCAGGGGGACTATTAGGGCTCTGTGGCCCATTTAACATTGTTTTCTATGGAAAAATCGCGGGCATTGAGGTATTGAACACAAAAATCGCGTCCAATGACACTTTTAACATTGATCCCTATGGGAAATCGCGGGCATCGCGTCGCACCCGTTTTTTTTAGTGCATGCGATGGGCGCGATGCCCGCGATTTTTTATCCCCGATGACCGCGATGGACATCGTGGGCGCCGTTCTAGGTAAAGAGTACCTTATTTTCCTGTTTATATATTTTTATAGTCTGTGTGCACTTTACATATTGAATTGGCCGCGTTTCAGTGACACTTAGGGGCAGAATAAATTAAGTGTGGTGAAAAAAATACTAAAAATATTTGAATTATCAGCTAAACTTGTACCCGCAACTTCCTATATGGAACTATTTTTAAATGTAATGATCCTAATGATCCACACAAATAATAATAATAATAATAATAATAATAATAATAATAATAATAATAATGATAAATAAAAATGAAATACTAAAATAAAATAACAAAATAAAAATATACAATAACAAAAATAAAATAATAATGATAGAAATAATAAAAATTTATCTATAAATCTCCCGCCCTCTTTCTAGATATAGATGTAGCTGTACATATTTAAATCCATCTATCTAAAAATAGATAGATAGATTATAGATAAAACCCGTCTGTGCATTTGTATTCTTTCAGGCAGTATACAATTACTTCTTGCTTTCTTATTGCGGTGATAAGCAAATATAACATGTTGTTAACATGACCACAATGAACGGCATCGACATTTGAAAAAACAGTGTCTTCAGTTCAGACGCCATTTTAATGCAGACAATTGCCTGTAATGTACACATTTAGGTCTACAGAAAGATGGCTGCTGCTATATCAGTTGCTCAGAATATTTACTGGGAAATATGTAATAACAGTTCTGGCTCTAGTGCTCAGCCTGATACGAGAGAATATCCAGGAAGTTCCATGGCCCATCAGCCACCGCTCTCTGCAGGCCCATTCCTCCAGCTGCTGCTTTACATATTATTATAGACAAGAGGTATGGTGACCTATTGTCTGTATACAGATGTCTGTCATTGTAGAGAGAAGTGGGGGCAGTGCTGGGAGAGCAGGAGAGGGGAGTCAGGGGAGAGGGCAGGAAAGGAGTAGTGGGGGCAGTGCTGGGAGAGCAGGCAGAGGGGAGTCAGGGGAGAGGGCAGGGAAGGAGTAGTGGGGGCAGTGCTGGGAGAGCAGGCAGAGGGGAGTCAGGGGAGAGGGCAGGGAAGGGGTAGTGGGGGCAGTGCTGACAAAGCAGGCAGGGGGGAGTCAGGGGAGAGGGCAGGGAAGGAGTAGTGGGGGCAGTGCTGGGAGAGCAGGAGAGGGGAGTCAGGGGAGAGGGCAGGGAAGGAGTAGTGGGGGCAGTGCTGGGAGAGCAGGAGAGGGGAGTCAGGTGAGGGGGCAGGGAAGGAGTAGTGGGGGCAGTGCTGGGAGAGCAGGCAGAGGGGAGTCAGGGGAGAGGACAGGGAAGGAGTAGTGTGGGCAGTGCTGGGAGAGCAGGAGAGGGGAGTCAGGTGAGGGGGCAGGGAAGGAGTAGTGGGGGCAGTGCTGGGAGAGCAGGCAGAGGGGAGTCAGGGGAGAGGACAGGGAAGGAGTAGTGTGGGCAGTGCTGGGAGAGCAGGCAGAGGCGAGTCAGGGGAGAGGGCAGGGAAGGAGTAGTGGGTGCAGTGCTGGGAGAGCAGGCAGAGGGCAGGGAAGGAGTAGTGGGGGCAGTGCTGGGAGAGCAGGCAGAGGGCAGTCAGTGGAGAGGGCAGGGAAGGAGTAGTGGGTGCAGTACTGGGAGAGCAGGCAGAGGGGAGTCAGGGGAGAGGGCAGGGAAGGAGTAGTGGGGGCAGTGCTGGGAGAGCAGGCAGAGGGGAGTCAGGGGAGAGGGCAGGGAAGGAGTAGTGGGGGCAGTGCTGGGAGAGCAGGCAGAGGGGAGTCAGGGGAGAGGGCAGGGAAGGAGTAGTGGGGGCAGTGCTGGGAGAGCAGGCAGAGGGGAGTCAGGGGAGAGGGTAGGGAAGGAGTAGTGGGGACAGTGCTGGGAGAGCAGGCAGAGGGGAGTCAGGGGAGAGGGCAGGGAAGGAGTAGTGGGGACAGTGCCGGGAGAGCAGGCAGAGGGGAGTCAGGGGAGAGGGCAGGGAAGGAGTAGTGGGGACAGTGCCGGGAGAGCAGGCAGAGGGGAGTCAGGGGAGAGGGTAGGGAAGGAGTAGTGGGGGCAGTGCTGGGAGAGCAGGCAGAGGGGAGTCAGGGGAGAGGGCAGGGAAGGAGTAGTGGGGACAGATCTGGGAGAGCAGGCAGAGGGGAGTCAGGGGAGAGTGCTTGGCAGAGTTGTCATAACATAATGCTGGATGCATCCTGGTTTTTGGAGTATTTTTGATGCCTTGATGTACCAATAGGAAAGAAGATCCTGGCAGAGCCCATTGTAACTTTTCCTCCACTCACATCTATGCCTGTTCTTCCCTTGAATCCCCATCTGAGCATGCGTGGTAACATCAGCCTTGAAGAATTTTAGCATCCATCATGAGAATGGGCCTGGTTCTAGAGGTGTTGCAGAGGTGTAAGGAGACCGTGTGAGACAGACTGGATGTGGTGATCGATAGTCGGGGTGGCAGGATTTATGGAGGGGATAGGAAGGGCTTCTGAATGGAGAGAATTCAATGTGTTCAGGTTTGAGAAAAGTCAGGGAAATATGCAGAAAGACCGAAGGAAGGAGAGCTGAAACGGGGCATACATATATATTGTTACGTCTGTTTGATTAGTGTTCTGATGCCTGCAGGATATGAAGTTACTCACGCTGTCATTTCTCCTGTAGGAGGACACTTTTACAATAATTACAGGAAGTTTTCATTCCGGTCCCCACTACGGCTGAAATTCATGTCTGATATATTTGTTTTCCTGCAAATTCCACCCACTGGGGGCGCTCTATGTTTGCTGCCTCCCACCAGGACCAATCGCATGCACAGTCCTCAGGATGGATAAAGATGCGAGTCATGTGACTAAGATGATACTAAACCTCACCCTGGAGATCATCTACCTGCTTACTGGAGAGGTGAGGGGATCTGTCACTGCTATCTCTAGTAATAAAACAGGGACCTGACTGGTACTGTGGAACCACACATCCCTTCATGCCTTACTCATGTTGGCTATTAGGGCATGCAAAAAACAAGTGCAATGCATGCTGGGATGTGCAGTGCTCCTGCAGCTAGAAGGCCGCATGTTAAATAGCCCCTTTGTAGTAAAAGTAACCACATAGATAAGATAAGCAACAGTAACATGATTACACTAATTAAACAGATTTGTTCATTAACACAAGAAACACGTTCGCCCCAGATAATTCCAATACTCCAAACGTTGATGTATTCACACAGGATTACACGGTGGTGAAGAAAGAGTTTGGCGAGTGTGTGACTGCCAGCAGCAACTTTCCGCGTGTCTCATTAGGAAGTGGCAGGAACAAGAACCCCATCCCAAAGCCTCCATCTCACTCACTGATACATGAGAGAGACAATGAGCAGAAGATCCTGGAACTCACCGACAAGATCATCCAGCTACTGACTGGAGAGGTGACTGCTGGGAATGGGACATTATACAGTAACACCGGGGGATGTGACCGGAGAGGTGACTGCTGGGAATGGGACATTATACAGTAACACCGGGGGATGTGACCGGAGAGGTGACTGCTGGGAATGGGACATTATACAGTAAAACCGGGGGATGTGATCGGAGAGGTGACTGCTGTGAATGGGACATTATACAGTAAAACCGGGGGATGTGACCGGAGAGGTGGCTGCTGGGAATGGGACATTATACAGTAACACCGTGGGATGTGACCGGAGAGGTGACTGCTGGGAATGGGACATTATACAGTAACACCGGGGGATGTGACCGGAGAGGTGACTGCTGGGAATGGGGCATTATACAGTAACACCGGGGGATGTGACCGGAGAGGTGACTGCTGGGAATGGGACATTATACAGTAACACCGGGGGATGTGACTGGAGAGGTGACTGCTGGGAATGGGACATTATACATTAACACTGGGGAGGTGACAGGAGAGGTGACTGCTGGGAAGGGGACATTATACAGTAACACCGGGGGATGTGACCGGAGAGGTGACTGCTGGGAATGGGACATTATACAGTAACACCGGGGGATGTGACCGGAGAGGTGACTGCTGGGAATGGGACATTATACAGTAACACTGGGGATGTGACCGGAGAGGTGACTGCTGGGAATGGGACAGTATACAGTAACACCGGGGGATGTGACCGGAGAGGTGACTGCTGGGAATGGGACATTATACACTAACAGCGGGGGATGTGACCGGAGAGGTGACTGCTGGGAATGGGACATTATACAGTAACACTGGGGATGTGACCGGAGAGGTGACTGCTGGGAATGGGACAGTATACAGTAACACCGGGGGATGTGACCGGAGAGGTGACTGCTGGGAATGGGACATTATACAGTAACACTGGGGATGTGACCGGAGAGGTGACTGCTGGGAATGGGACAGTATACAGTAACACCGGGGGATGTGACCGAAGAGGTGACTGCTGGGAATGGGACATTATACAGTAACACTGGGGATGTGACCGGAGAGGTGACTGCTGGGAATGGGACAGTATACAGTAACACCGGGGGATGTGACCGCAGAGGTGACTGCTGGGAATGGGACATTATACAGTAACACCGGGGGATGTGACCGGAGAGGTGACTGCTGGGAATGGGACATTATACAGTAACACCGGGGGATGTGAGCGGAGAGGTGACTGCTGGTAATGGGACTTTATACAGTAACACCGGGGGATGTGACCAGAGAGGCGAATGCTGGGAATGGGACATTCTACAGTAATACCGGGGGAGGTGACCGGAGAGGTGACTGCTGGGAATGGGACATTATACAGTAACACCGGGGGATGTGACCGGAGAGGCAACTGCTGGGAATGGGGCATTATACAATAACACCGGGGAATGTAACCGGAGAGGCGACTGCTGGGAATGGGGCATTATACAATAACACCGGGGAATGTGACCGGAGAGGTGACTGCTGGGAATGTGGTATTATACAGTAACACCGGGGGATGTGACCGGAGAGGTGACTGCTGGGAATGGGGTATTATACAGTAACACGGGGGATGTGACCGGAGAGGTGACTGCTGGGAATGGGACATTATACAGTAACACCGGGTGATGTGACCGGAGAGGTGACTGCTGGGAATATGACATTATACAGTAATACCGGGTGAGGTGACCGGAGAGGTGACTGCTGGGAATGGGACATTATACAGTAATACCGGGGGATTTGACCGGAGAGGTGACTGCTGGTAATGGGGTATTATACAGTAACACCGGGGGATGTGACCGGAGAGGTGACTGCTGGGAATGGGGTATTATACAGTAACACGGGGGATGTGACCGGAGAGGTGACTGTTGGGAATGGGACATTATACAGTAACACCGGGTGATTTGACTGCTGGGAATGGGACATTATACAGTAACACCGGGGGGATGTGACCGGAGAGGTGACTGCTGGGAATGGGACATTATACAGTAACACCGGGGGGATGTGACCGGAGAGGTGACTGCTGGGAATGGGACATTATACAGTAACACCGGGGGGATGTGACCGGAGAGGTGACTGCTGGTAATGGGGTATTATACAGTAACACCGGGGGATGTGACCGGAGAGGTGACTGCTGGGAATGGGGTATTATACAGTAAGACGGGGGATGTGACCGGAGAGGTGACTGTTGGGAATGGGACATTATACAGTAACACCGGGTGATGTGACTGCTGGGAATGGGACATTATACAGTAACACCGGGGGGATGTGATCGGAGAGGTGACTGCTGGGAATGGGGCATTATACAGTAACACCGGGGGATGTGACAGGAGAGGTGACTGCTGGGAATGGGACATTATACAGTAATACCGGGGGAGGTGACCGGAGAGGTGACTGCTGGGAATGGGGCATTATACAGTAACACCGGGGGATGTGACCAGAGAGGTGACTGCTGGGAATGGGACATTATACAGTAACACTGGGGGATGTGACCAGAGAGGTGACTGCTGGGAATGGGACGTTATACAGTAACACTGGGGGATGTGACCGGAGAGGTGACTGCTGGGAATGGGACGTTATACAGTAACACCGGGGGGATGTGTCAGGATGATGACTGTGTCACTGTGTATGTCAGGTTCCTATAAGGTATCAGGATGTCACCATCTATCTCTCCATGGAGGAGTGGGAGTATCTAGAGGAACACAAGGATCTGTATAAGGACGTCATGTTGGATGACCATCGGCCCCTCACATCGCCGGGTAAAACACTCCACTAGATAAATGTATAAATTTGACACCTTGGATAAACACTGTACTCATTTACGGGTGCCAGATGGGGTTCCGACAGTCATTTACCCGACGTCGGGATCCCGACTGTTAAAACAGACAGACGGATTCCTGACGGCCACCGGCTATTCTCCCTCGTGGGGATCCACGACCCCCATAGAGGGAGAATAGAACAGGTGGCGAGTGTAGCGAGCCACCGTGCCCGCAGAGTGGCGAGTGCAGCAAGCCCGCAAGGGGCTTTGTTCTGCTCGCCATGCTGTCTGAGTCCGGCCAGTCGGGTTGCCGACTGTCGGAACCCTATACCACACCTCTCACTTACTGTGTGTTTCCTACAGGTGGAGCCAGTAACAGAGATACCCCAGAGAGATGTCCCCGTCCTCTATCACCACAGGTCTGTACAGAGGATGATGACAATCTACAACAAGATTATCAGGTATGCAGTGCTGGTAAAAATAAATACTATATATTCCCAAGAATAACGCACCCGCCGGACTTAGTTACCCATTCAATTCAAAAAGACAAGAGCCATTTTTATCAGCGACGTTTCGGGACTTTATTGTCCCATCCTCAGGCTAAACACAGAATATATATATATATATATAACGTCCCATCTATGTGATTAATTATATCATAGATTTTAAGAATACTATCAAAAATATCAATAATTACTAGTCTATAATATAGTTATCGTATAACATGTATACATAAAACCTGGTGTTCCCTATTAATTTAGTAATATGTTACTATTTTATGTTGTCTTTAGGAAGGTGAATTGAATATTGTGCTGATTGACATTGATCCAGATAGTGAGGAACTGCAGACAGATGTGAAAATTAAGGAGGAAGAAATTCCAGTTGATATCAGCACAGGTGAGGATGAATCACTAAATTCAGAATATTTTCACACATTTGCATTTTTTAGTGCCTACAACAATCTCTACTATACACCTTCTGTTATTAACGCTAATGAGCTAAAAAATTCTGCCCACTGGGAGTCAGGAACTGACTCCCAGTAGGCAGAGATCAGACCCCATTATACTCCTGCTCTCCCCTCACATCATGTCACTGTGTGTTACCAGCCCAGAGATCTGACCAGTCTCCTCCCCACACTCTCTGGTGTATCTCATACATCAGGAGCCATCAGCCCCTATTATACTCCTGCTCTCCCCCTCACATCATGTCACTGTGTGTTACCAGCCCAGAGATCTGACCAGTCTCCTCCCCACACTCTCTGGTGTATCTCATACATCAGGAGCCATCAGCCCCTATTATACTCCTGCTCTCCCCCTCACATCATGTCACTGTGTGTTACCAGCCCAGAGATCTGACCAGTCTCCTCCCCACACTCTCTGGTGTATCTCATACATCAGGAGCCATCAGCCCCTATTATACTCCTGCTCTCCCCCTCACATCATGTCACTGTGTGTTACCAGCCCAGAGATCTGACCAGTCTCCTCCCCACACTCTCTGGTGTATCTCATACATCAGCAGTCATCAGCCCCTATTATACTCCTGCTCTCCTCTCACATCATGTCACTGTGTGTTACCAGCCCAGAGATCTGACCAGTCTCCTCCCCACACTCTCTGGTGTATCTCATACATAGGCAGTCATCAGCCCCTATTATACTCCTGCTCTCCTCTCACATCGTGTCACTGTGTGTTACCAGCCCAGAGATCTAACCAGTCTCCTCCGCACACTCTCTGGTGTATCTCATACATCAGGAGCCATCAGCCCCTATTATACTCCTGCTCTCCCCTCACATCATGTCACTGTGTGTTACCAGCCCAGAGATCTGACCAGTCTCCTCCCCGCACTCACTGGTGCATCTCATACATCAGGAGCCATCAGCCCCTATTATACTCCTGCTCTCAGTGGCGTAACTATAAATTTTGCTCCCCCCAGCCAAAATATTTTCAGGCGCCCCCCCACATATTGTCCCTTATACATTAGGCAATACGTCTTAGTGTCACTTATACTATATGATACACACTATAATTCCACTCACACTATACACCCCACACCATAATGTACCTTACACTATACACTCTATGGTTAGGGTTATAGGATGTGGTGTGTGTATGTGTATGGTTAGGGTTATAGGTTGCGGGGTGTGTGTATGGTTAGTGTTATAGGCTGCGGTGTGTGTGTGTGTGTGTGTGTAAGGTTAGGGTTGTGGGATGCGTGGTGTGCATGTATGGTTAGTGTTATAGGCTGCGGTGTGTGTGTGTATGGTTAGGGTTATAGGCTGCGGTGTGTGTGTGTGTGTGTGTGTGTGTGTGTATGGTTATGGTTATAGGCTGCGGTGTGTGTGTGTGTATGGTTAGGGTTATAGGCTGTGGTGTGTGTGTATGGTTAGGGTTATTGGCTGCGGTGTGTGTGTATGGTTATAGGCTGCGCTGTGTGTGTGTGTGTATGGTTAGGGTTATAGGCTGTGGTGTGTGTGTGTGTATGGTTAGGGTTATTGGCTGCGGTGTGTGTGTGTGTGTGTATGGTTATGGTTATAGGCTGCGGTGTGTGTGTGTGTGTGTGTATGGTTAGGGTTATAGCCTGTGGTGTGTGTGTGTGTGTATGGTTAGGGTTATTGGCTGCGGTGTGTGTGTGTGTATGGTTAGGGTTATTGGCTGCGGTGTGTGTGTGTGTGTGTGTGTGTATGGTTATGGTTATAGGCTGCGGGGTGTGTGTATGTATGGTTAGGGTTATAGGCTGTGGTGTGTGTGTGGTTAGGGTTATTGGCTGCGGTGTGTGTATGGTTATAGGCTGCGGTGTGTGTGTGTATGGTTAGGGTTATAGGCTGCAGGGGGGGGGGTAGGTGTACACACTCACATGCAAACTTGCTGCAGGTGTATTGGTGCAGTTATTATACTTATCTGCTCCTGCAGAGGTCTCTCTGCTGGCTTGAAGTCTGCACAGCCGTGCAGCCTGGAGCAGGAGGGTTCTATTAGGCAGGGCAGGCAATGAAATAGCGCTGCAGGCGCTATGTGGAGACACAGTAGGGCGGAGAGTGACAGCTCCCCCATCATAATGTTACAGCGGGCTCCGTCTCCTCAGCTCCCCCGGCATAATGACACAGCGCGGACTCAGTGCGGGCACAGCATTTGAGTGACAGCGCAGTTAGCCCCTCAGCGCTCCGTTACCAGCCAATTGTAGCGCTGCTTGTGGCGGGTCCCAGCGCTACAGCGCTGGGACCCCCCACAAGCAGCGCTACAATTGGCTGGTAACGGAGCGCTGAGGGGCTAACTGCGCTGTCACTCAGAGATGTGACAGCGCAGGACCGCCTATACCTGTGGATGGTGGCTGCAGGGATCAAACAGCCTGCGGGCTGCTGCTGGCGTTGCCATGGAGAAGGTTGCCGAGCGCACCTCTCCAAAACCAAAACCTGCGCCCCTGTGGCCCCGGCTCCCCCCCGCCACCGCGGGGGGTGCCTACCGCTAGTTACGCCACTGCCTGCTCTCCCCTCACATCATGTCACTGTGTGTTACCAGCCCAGAGATCTGACCAGTCTCCTCCCCGCACTCTCTGGTGTATCTCATACATCAGGAGCCATCAGCCCCTATTATACTCCTGCTCTCCCCCTCACATCATGTCACTGTGTGTTACCAGCCCAGAGATCTGACCAGTCTCCTCCCCACACTCTGTGGTGTACAGATGGAGCAGCTCTCATCAGAGCTGCTCCTAACGATCGTATCGCCAGCCACTGGAAGGGGGCGCACGTGCATGAGATGCTCGCGTGCCCCTTTGCGACGGAGCCCTCCGCCACCTGCTGCAGCTCCCCACTCCTGAAGCGGAGACAGGCAGGGAAAGTGCTCCCCACCTCCGTGTTGATGGGGAAACGGTTGCATGTGAGACGATCAGGCGTCCCCATCACATGGAGTGCCTCTCCGCCGGCGATCGGCAGCTAAGGAAATCTGGCGATTCCCAGTGCTGGCTGAGAGGCGCTCCATCTGTAACTCCTACATCACGAGCCATCAGCCCCTATTGTACTTTTGATTTAACTACGAATTACCTGTATACTTACAGTGGAACTATCTACAGCATTACTTAGAAAATGTACATAATATACCAACCTATTGCAGTCACTGTCTTGCAGTATTATAGATAATATTTTGTACAGGTCTTATGTAATTAAATTGCTCTTTGATTGCAACATTGAGTATCCTGAAATCTGTGAGATGATTGAATTTTTTGGGCTTTGCAAAACATTCATATTGACATATGTGATTTCCCACAGAAGGACGCGACAGCCGCGATACCTCAAAAGAGCCACCTATTTTACCTCAAGTTAAAGCAAGAACCACCAGACGCAATTCTGGAGGTGGGAAATCGAAACCCCCAATACCTCACAGCGCAGATTCCTCTAAACGTGGCAAACTTTTCCCCGATATTACACGGTCCAATGCTGCTGGTAAAGGCGACGAAAGATTTTCTTGCTCAGTATGTGGGAAACGTTTCAGCAAGAAAGACAAATTCATTATTCATTTGAGAATTCACACAGGCGAGAAGCCATTTTCCTGTACGGAGTGTGGGAAGAGCTTCGCCCAGAAAGCCAACCTTATCGCGCATCAGAAAACGCACAAAGGGGAGAAGCCGTTCTCCTGTTCCGAGTGCGGGAAATATTTTACCTGTAAATCCACACTTGTCAAACACATGAGAATTCACACAGGCGAGAAGCCGTTTTCCTGCTCCGAGTGCGGGAAATGTTTTACATACAAGTCGCATCTCCTCGAGCACCAGAGAATCCACACAGGCGAGAAGCCGTTCACGTGTTCGGAGTGCGGGAAGTGCTTTAGACACAAATCGCATGTCGTCGGACACCAGCGGGTTCACACTGGGGAGAAACCGTTTAAGTGTCCTAAATGTGGGAAATGTTTTACACAGGACTCAAGCTTGGCTTACCACCAGAGAATCCACACAGGGGAGAAACCCTTTTCCTGTCCAGAATGTGGAAGATGCTTTACTTATAAATCAACTCTTGTTAAACATCAGATCATTCACTCGGGCGAGAAGCCGTTTTCCTGTTCAGACTGTGGTAAGAGCTTTACCCAGAAAGCAATGCTCAACGAGCATCAGAAAACGCATACCGGAGAGCGGCCTTTTACCTGCACCGTGTGTGGGAAAGGCTTTACACGCAAATCGAACATGGTTAAACACCAGATAACGCACACTGGAGAGAAGCCCTTTGCGTGTTCTGACTGTGGGAACTGTTTTACACAGAAAGCGAGTCTGGTTAAGCACCAGAAGAGTCACTCACAAGTACAGTGATAGTTTGCTTTATGTAATAGTAGTTGACATGGCCACGTTATTAGTTGCTTATCTGGATTTATTATGGACTTTTACGACGGGCGTCTTTAACTTTAAATTGGCCATTTTGTTTTTTTAAACAGTGCAACTTTATTGAAACTTTGAATGTAAATACACAACCGCAAAACGAACAGCACAAACTGTCGGCCATCTTTTGTAAATAAGAAAAGAATGACAGAAAATCTGACAGAGCAGAAATCTGGCACCAAAGGTTTCTGCGGAACTGGCGCAGCTATGATTGTGAAGCAAACTGTGGAGATATTTATGTGTAAATGAGAAAATGTCAATGTAACAGCCAGGAGATCCTTTGAACCTGATAATCGCACTTTCATGTTTGGTGCGGTTTATTGTAGTGTGTTGTGTGACGTGAAGGATGAAACCTGTTACCTGCTCATTGCTTATAACCTGTGTGGCTGCTAAGGGACCGTTACAGCTGCTGGTACTTATGGCTTAGGGACCGTAGACTTCTGAGGTGTCTGAGTAATTGCACCTAGCACAGGAGAATGTACATGCGGAGGAGGTTACTAGTGTCATCTGCGTGGCTGCAAGTATATACTATACCATGACCATACTTGCAGCTATTATTGCAGTCTGTGCGTATCCTGCCGAGTTACTGACGTGGTGCCCATTTTGTAAGTTACCTGCACTCATGTCTAGCAACTTGTATTAAAGTGACATTACTCAGCACATGCACTGTCTCTTAATCAGTGTTTGAAATAGTGATATTCTTAGAGTTTATCCCAGCATCCTGCACCTTTTAAAACCCATGCAGTTCCTCTTTCCTGCCTGGAGAGCTGCTTCTAGCACAGTCTGGCCTATTTCTCAGCACTGATATACAGACCACACTGTGCTAGAAACACCACAGCAGTAAAATGGCAATATAAATAGATATTCTCTATCTCTTATATATTTGGCTACATCTGTCACTCAAAGTGTGTCTGGAGATATAACCCTGGGTGGAGCCTCTGACTCACATGACTGACTCACATGACAGAGAACCAGCCCAGTGAGCCCACAGACAGTGCCAGACACTCTCTGCCTCTCCATGTTACACAGCAAAGACACAGCTACACACCAGACACACCAGGTGAGCGCCCCACACCTCCATACCTCCCAACATGACCCTCTCCAGGAGGGACAGAATGCTCTGTTTGTGGACTTCCATCTTAATTTATGATTGTCATCACCTGTCATTTTAAACAGGATAATTGATAAGAAAGGTGTTTAAGCACAGGTGATGGTAATCCATAAATTAAGAAGTCCAGAAACAGAGCAATGTGTCCCTCCTGGAGAGGGTCATATTGGGTATGCACCTCCCTCCCTCCCCCCCCCATTCACGGCATCCCCACGATTAAATGGCACATGCAAAACACTGACATGGCTATGGTCGACAATGAAAAAGGTTGACAAGATTTATTTTTCACTTTTTCAATGTTTTCATATTCATTCTCATGTGTCGACATGGACACCAATGAAGTGCCACACTTATGTCAACATTTACATGTGTTGACCTTTCTTGATTTTTTTCTTGTGGCGATTCGTGGCACCCCCCGTGACCCCCCTCCCGCGATTTGCAGCACACCCCCCGCAATTCGCGGCACCCCCGGTGACTCCCGCGATTCGCGGCCCCACCCCGTGACACACCCCCCTCCTGCAATTCGCGCCAACCCCGGGCCCCCTCTCCCGCGGTTCACGGTGCCCCCCACGACCCCCCCATACCGCGATTCCCCACCCCTGACCCCCTCTCCTGTCATTGTGGCAAGCCCCCGCGACCCACCCTCCCGCAATTCACTACAACCCCCCGCGCCCCCCCATCCCACGATTCGCGGCACCCCCCCCACCCCCCCCCTCGACCCATTCTCCCGCAATTCACGGCATCCACCCACGACCCCTCCTCCCGTGATTTGCGGACACCCCTCACCTCCTCCCACCCCCGCGCGTGATTCAAAACACTGGCACGGCTATGGTCGACAATGAAAAAGGTTGACATGAGTTTTTGAAGATTTATTTTTCATTTTTTGAATGTTTTCATATTCATTCTCATGTGTCGACATGGACACCGCTGAAGTGCCACACTTATGTCAACATTTACATGTGTTGAACTTTCTGTGTTGATTTTTTTCTTGTAGCAATTTTTTTCCAGTGACAACTATGAACTATGTGCACGTCAACCTACACATCATCAACCAATTCTTTGTATAATATATAACACATGTTCTGTTTTACTGTAGGTGTTTTAAGTCAGACCTTTTACTGCTACTATTACTGTTTATGTAAATGCATTCTGAATTACAGCAACATCCTACCATCCTTCTACGAGAATATATAACCAACTAGGTGATTCATCGTGCCCCCCCCCCCCTCCGCAATTCACGGACCCCCCGCGCACCCCCCCTACCGCGATTCGCAACCCCCCCTCGCGCAATTCACGCCCCCTCCCACGCTTTGCGGATCCCCGCCCTCTCCCGCGATTCGCCGACACCTGCGCCCCCTCCCTCCCTTGATTCATGGCACCCCCTGCGCCCCTCCCGCAATTCACGGCACACCTAAGCCCCTCTTTAGTCCCCCGTATACTCACACACCCCTATCACTACCCAGCTTCCTGCTCTCCTGAACCGTAACTTCCACCACTGAGGAGTCGCTGACGCTGTTTTGCCCACATGCCCCTATCATGCCTCATAGCCCAGCCTCCTGCTCTCATGCACCCGAACTCCCACCCAGTAGGAGGAGACACTGACTAAGGGCCACCATCCTGTACTGCCACGCTGGACCCTCACCCACTGGCAGAAGCTGCACAGTGTCTCCCACCCTCCTCTTTAGTCCCCCTTATGCCCACACACCCCTATCACTACCCAGCCTCCTGTTTTCCTGTGTCGTGACCTCCGCCAGTGGGGAGCCGCTGACTCAGAAACACCCTACTATACTATTGCACACACACACACACACCTAAACAACATGCACACACAGCCCCCCCCCCCACACCCACAAATGTCACTGTACCATCCACACTATCAATGTACATCTTACTCTGTAACTGCTTTTTAATTAAACAAAACAATACACCCCCCCCTTCCACATCATATGCTCTCTATTTAACACATTTCACCTATAACTGAAGTTGCAATACAGGCATCTTTCATACAATTCTAACCATATTTCTCATATACAAATGTTCACAAATTAAGGGGGCGCAGCCCCTTACGACGGTGTGAAGAGCGCCCGTAGGGTGCGATGAATCACCTAGTCAATACATATAGTGCTTAGTGTGGGCATCTATTGCCCTGGGACATAAAAGATAAATAGAAGCAACAGTTTATTGAAGCTAGTATATCAGTCTATTACATCTATTATTTATCTTTTATGTCCCAGGGCAATAGATGGGACATAAATACACTTCATTTTCCTGTCATATTTCGCTTTAACCTGCACGGATCAGTCAGATCTGTGCAGGCTTCAGTGTAAAAAATATAGAAAGAAAAATAATTAAATAAATAAAAAAATGGCGTGGGGTCCCCCCCACAGCCGTAACCAGCACCGGGCTGAGAGAGCCGGGCCTGGTAATAAAAAAATTAAAAAAAACAGGAAACCGGACAAATAGGGGTTCTCTGATTTTTAAAGATCAACCCCAGGCTCCAGGGCCGTGGCTGGTTCCCAAAATACGGGGGCCAAAATGAGTAGGGATCCCCCGTATTTTAGGAAGCAGCCCTAGGCCCAACCAGCCAGCAGGGTAAAGCCACAGCCGGGGGAAATTTATTATATAAGGTCCCGCGGCCAAAGCATTAACCCTACTGACCAGTCAGCCTGGCCAGGGGTCCTGAGGGAGTGGGGACCCCCCCCCCAATAAAGGGGTCCCCTCCTCCAGGACTTACCTGGCCAGGCTGAAGCCTGGTGCTGTCCCCGGGCTGATAAAATGGTGTTAAAAAAAAATAGAATTAACTATTGTCCAATACT
Source organism: Crinia signifera (assembly GCF_055691185.1). Taxonomy (NCBI): domain Eukaryota; kingdom Metazoa; phylum Chordata; class Amphibia; order Anura; family Myobatrachidae; genus Crinia; species Crinia signifera. The sequence continues at coordinate 29,368,982 of NC_139222.1, forward strand.
GTGGAACTATGAGTCCCAGCAAGCCTCCAACGCATGCTGGGACTTGGAGAACCACAAGTCCCAGCATGCAGGGCATTAAAGGGCCTGCTGGCACTTGTAGTTCCACAGTATTAAAAATAGTCAAATAAACACACTGACACCCATTAAAAAGAAAACTTTATTTCAGCCAAAGCCCATACATACTGATACTTACCTATCTTGATCCCGTAGGTAGGTCCCTGGGTCCGGTGTCCGTGGTCCTGGTCCGGGGGTCTGGTGTCCGACGCAATCCATAGGGGAACCTTTGGAAGGAAATTCTACTTACAACTGTCCGGCGAAGATAACATCCTCTTTTTTCCAGCAGTAGTCCAGGGGTCTTGGCAAAAAAAATAAACCGGCAGTACCCGAACCCAGATGGACTGAGCAGGACCCCCCCCCCCCCCCCCGTTATGTTAAGCAGGCTGCGGGCCCATGCTAAAATGATACAGGATATTGATCATTAGGTTCATGTCACTTTATATGCCCTTAAGAAGGCAGGCAGTAGCGTGAGCCCCTCTTGATTGGCTGGGTATTAGGGCATTAATGTGCAACAAGGAGCCATACTGTGTGGGCATAATGTGCAACAAGGAGCCATACTGTGTGGGCATAATGTGCAACAAGGAGCCATACTGTGTGGGCATAATGTGCAATAAGGACCCATACTGTGTGGGCTTAATGTGCAACAAGCGGCCATACTGTGTGGGCATAATGTGCAACAACGGGCCATACTGTGTGGGTATAATGTGCAACAAAGGGCACTACTGTGTGAGAATAATGTGCAATAAGGGGCCATCCTGTGTGGGCATAATGTGTGGGCATAAGGGGCCATACTGTGTGGGCATAATGTGTGGGCATAATGTACAATAAGGGGCCATACTGTGTGGGCATAATGTGCAATAAGGGGCTATATTGTGTGGACATAATGTGCAATAAGGGGCCATACTGTGTGGGCATAATGTGTGGGCATAATGTAAAATAAGGGGCCATACTGTGTGGACATAATGTGCAATAAGGGGCCATACTGTGTGGACATAATGTGCAATAAGGGGCCATACTGTGTGGACATAATGTGCAATAAGGGGCCATACTGTGTGGGCATAATGTGTGGACATAATGTGCAATAAGGGGCCATACTGTGTGGGCATAATGTACAATAAGGGGCTATACTGTGTGGACATAATGTGCAATAAGGGGCCATACTGTGTGGACTTAATGTGCAACAACGGGCCATACTGTGTGGACATAATGTGCAATAAGGGGCCATACTGTGTGGGCATAATGTGCAATAAGGGGCCATACTGTGTGGGCATAATGTGTGGGCATAATGTGCAATAAGGGGCCATACTGTGTGGGCATAAGGTGCAATAAGAAGCCATACTGTGTGGGCATAATGTGCAAAACATATTGGTACTATTGTGTGGACCCCCCCCCCCCTTTCTCACTGTGTGGCCACTGGCTTTTTTGCATAAAGGCCCCCACCTGGCAAATCTTTACATTACATTAGGCATCTATTGGGGCAATTCCCCATTCTACTGATGCCTGGGTCGGCCATCAGCAAAATCCAAGATGTTGTAAATCCTAGAATCACTGATTCCGTCCCAAAAATAAATGGAATGGGCAAGTCGGGTGTTTTTAACACATAGCATTTGCCGATACTGTACCTCAAGAAACCACCGATAACCTCAAGAATGAAGCGGTATCAGGGATTTGCCGGGTAGATGTATGGCCCACTTTTGGCAAGTCCATCCTATAAACATATTTGTAAATGAAACATTTTTGTTTTTGTTGCATGAGTTTGCTTATAAATCTAATTATTATTAAAACAACTCACCCGCAATATGTCCCTTATCCTGCGGGGAAGGTTGTGGCCACTTAGATGGGACCTTGTGTCTGGGCGGAGGTGCTTTGCAAAGAAGATAAACACTATTAAACAATTAAAAATAGGGGAAGAACCGAAGGACAAAAAAAAATCAAAAAACGCTATTAGACCAGCTCAATAAAGATTTAGAGGGGAATTCAGTGTATCTATATTGTATAAAAGGGGCAACTGGTACTAAAAAAACATTAAAGTTCTCTATATACATAAAAAGCTAACTAATTTTTTGGCAAAATCGCATCGCAAGTGGGCATAGAGTTGATTTTATATAGCGTGGCGAGCGAGACACCGAGCCCGAAGCCCGAAGCGTGGCGAGCGGACGCGGAAAACATTTTAAGAAATCCGCGGCCGCTCGCCACGCTTCGGGCTCGGTGGCTCGCTGCGCTCACCACGCTATATAAAATCAACTCTATGCCCTCTTGGATAGTGGAGAAATGAACAGGACCATGTAAACATTGAATCCTATGGAAAATTGCATCGAATCGCATGCAATATCGCATGCGATGTGATTCAATGCGATTTTTCGACCTGATCTTAAAATCGGGCGCCCAGATACTACATAAGTACCTAAAGTACTGCCAGTGACCACTAGTGGGCACTCAACGGACCAAATTACTCCTTTGTGTGCTAAAAAAATAGAAAGTGACAGCAATTTTTGCAGGGACACTGATCTGCTTCAATCTTGCTGGATATGGGCAGAGGGAGCTGTGAAGACAGAGATTGGAGGTAGGAGCAGAAAGGGGCTGGGGGTGGGGTGGAGAGTTTGTGGCCTAAAAATGATCACAGCTCAAAGTGAAAGTAAAAACTGCCACAGCTCAAAGTAAAAGTACATTGCAGGAGCCGTCATTTTGATGGACTTTTTATTAGTAAGACATAAAAAAAAAAAAAAAAATTGTAGGAGCTTATCTTTTAAAATGAGATATGTTCAGGAATCACCCAACGCGTTTCAATGTGTGGAGCAGGCTGCATTGTTCAGCTCCTACCTCTTCTGTTGATGCCTTAAAATGGAGGCGCGGATGTTTCTTCTGCCCCGTGGCTGTGACAGCAGCGCGCACATAGAGTAAGTAGATCCGCAACAGGTGAGGGAGCGGAGGGGAGATAAGGAGGTACTGTAGGTGGTTGTTCATAGTTAAGAGAAACTACTTTTTAGAATAAGTTTTTTTTTAAAGATAATTGGGTTTTATTTTTGTGTTGAAGAGGCTAAGGGGCCCATTTATCATACTAAGGGGCCCATTTATCATGCCAATAGCCGCAAATATATTAAGTATCATTGGAATGTATCAGGTGGGACCACAGCAAGAATCTCTGATCCCTGCTGCGATCCCTCCTGCACTGCCACCGGCTGCTTCCCCCATAGGTTACTATTGGGTATGCGAAACTGGCCGATGTATCAACATCGGGCAGCAACGCTTTGCATCTGTCACGGTTTTTGACTCGGACAGGTGAATGCCAGACCGGGAATTGGCTTGACCTGACTCAGGGGTGCGGAGTCTAACCGTACCGGTGGTTTTCGACAGTGACCCCTCCAAGCGGGATTTGGGCTTCGCTGCACTCGGTACGCCGGTCGCGGTCCCCTGGTCAGGTTTTCCATATGGTGTTGGTAAACACTGGGCGTAAGGCAGGGTAAGCTCTGGAATACTCATGGTCAGACTTGCTGGGTCAGGAACTTGTAGACAGATACAGGTAATGAAGGAGCAGGCTTGAGCAAGAGTCCAAGTACTAGCCGGGTCATACACTGGGAGTCACAGGATGCAGTACACAGGGAGCGGGCAGGAGAATGGTCACAGAACAAGCTAAGGTCATACACAGGATGTCACAAATGCAGTACACAGGGAAAAGGCAGGAGAATAGCCGGAATCAGGGCCGTTTCTAGACAATTTAGCTCCCAGGGCAAAGAAATACAAATGCGCCCCCCCCCCCCCCCCCAAATATACAGAAGAAATTGCGCCGAAGGCGCGTGCGCCGAAATAGGGGGCGTGGTTTATTTTTCAAATGGGTGTGGCTTAATATAAGGGCGTGGTCTAGCAGGACAACAATTACCTTACATCTCACTTTTGCAACCTGCATGTCCCGACATTGGTTACCGCAGGAATTGTCATTGTCCTCCCGCACTTAAGTTGGCGGGCTGAAGGCCACACAGTGACATAAAAATAAAAAGGCCCACTCAGTGACCTAGTACGCCTCACAGATCAAGGCCAAACAATGACAGGCTACTTAAATCATTATACACTATTTATCAGTGATGCCAATTACACATTACACAGCACACTGTGATGACAATTACACATTACGCCGCACACTGTGATGACAATTACACATTACGCCGCACACTGTGATGACAATTACATATTACGCTGCACACCATGATGACAATTTCACATTATGTCGCACACCTTGATGACAATTACACATTATGTCGCACACCATAATGCCCATTAGATCCCACACTGTGATGCCCATTACACCCCACACTGTGATGGCAATTACACAATACTCCCCACACCGTAATGCCTATTACACATTATGCCCCAGGCGCCGCTGCCGTACAACTGATGCCATTTACTAATATGCCCCCACAGTGCCACATATATGCCCCCACAGTGCCACACATATGCCTCCACAGTGCCACACATATGCCCCCACAGTGCCACAAGCAGCACAACTCACTGTTTCTGGCCCTGGGTCTCCCCCTCCAGTCCCCTGCCACTGCCATATGCCCCTACAGTGCCACATATATGCCCCCACAGTGACACATATATGCCCCCACAGTGCCACATATATGCCCCCACAATGCCAAATATGCCCCCACAGTGCCACAGATATGCCTTCACAGTGCCAGATATGCCCCCACAGTACCACAGATATGCCCCCACAGTGCCACAGATATGCCTCCACAGTGCCACACATATGCCCCTACAGTGCCAGATATGCCCCCACAGTGCCACAGATATGCCCACACAGTGCCACAGATATGCCCCCACAGTGACACATATATGCCCCCACAGTGACACATATATGCCCCCCACAATGCCAAATATGCCCCCACAGTGCCACAGATATGCCTTCACAGTGCCACACATATGCCCCTAAAGTGCCAGATATGCCCCCACAGTGCCACAGATATGCCCCTACAGTGCCAGATATGCCCCCACAGTGCCACAGATATGCCCCCACAGTGCCAGATATGCCCCCACAGTGCCACAGATATGCCCCTACAGTGCCAGATATGCCCCCACAGTGCCACAGATATGCCCCTAGTGCAGGGGTTCCCAATCTTTTTTTAATCACGGCACCCCAGAGTATAAGAATTTTTTTCGCGGCACCCCTAGGCCAAATTTATTTTAATTAGATTGGATTTATATGCGATTCTTAGGGTCAGTTATGTGGAAAAGGGCAGGAATTGCTTCTATTTGTACACATTTTATGATTGGCAGCCACCAGCACTGGTTTTCCTTATAAATAATTAACCATTAATAATATGAGTTGGTCCTGGACCACCAACTCAGGGCACCCCTGCTTGTGTCCCAAGGCATTCTCGTATGAAAATGAAGCTGCGGCTAATTAGCATAAGCCGCTCCCTCATTTGCATACACCCACCCCCTTTTCGGGCGCTCGTCCCTATTTCATCAGCACAGGAGTTGAGAGGTATGCCATTCAAAAGAATGGTGCTTCTGAATTTACTAATGAAAATACGTCCGCTAATTGGCGTAAAACGCCCGCGAATTGCCAGCCAAATACGGCAGGAAAATACACTTCATTTTCCTGTCATATTTGGCTTTCGCCTGCACGGATCAGTCAGATCCGTGCAGGCTTCAGTGTAAAAAATATAGAAAGAAAAATAATTAAATAAATAAAAAAATGGTGTGGGGTCCCCCCCACAGCCGTAACCAGCACCAGGCTGAGAGAGCCAGGGCTGGTAATAAAAAAAATCAGAAAACCGGACAAATAGGGGTTCCTTGATTTTTTAAAACCAGCCCCAGGCTCCAGGGCCGGGGCTGGTTCCCAAAATACGGGGGCTAAAATGAGTAGGGGTCCCCCGTATTTTAGGAAGCAGCCCCAGGTCCAACCAGCTAGCAGGGTAATGCCACAGCCGGGGGACATTTATTATATAAGGTCCCGTGGCCAAAGCATTAACCCTACTGACCAGTCAGCCTGGCCAGGGGTCCTGGGGGAGTGGGGACCCCCCCAATAAAGGGGTCGCCCCCCTCCAGGACTTACCTGGCCAGGCTGAAGCCTGGTGCTGTCCCCGGGCTGATAAAATGGTGTTAAAAAAATAGAATGAACTATTGTCCAATCCTGTGGAACTATGAGTCCCAGCAAGCCTCCACCGCATGCTGGGACTTGGAGAACCACAAGTCCCAGCATGCTGGCACTTGTAGTTGAACAGTATTAAAAATAGTTAAATAAACACACATCCTAATGTGATAAATTTATATATCTGTGCATGTAGTGATTTATAGGCATACAATGCCATACTAGTTATTTTTAATATAAGATATATTGTGCTATAAACATATGCTATCCCCACAGGGGACATTGTCTGAGAAATGAACAATTCCCAGCAGTCTCTGCAACTGTTGAAGAGGTCAGGAGTTGGTCACATGACCAGGGTCAGGGGAGACAGTTGAGAGTGAGGAACAGTTGTGCTGTGCAGTCTGTGAGGGGAAGATGGAGAGTCCCTGAGGAGATGTGTAACAGGCAGAGCTATGCAGCAGGCAGGGCGGACAGCGGTGCTGACAGGCGGTCTCTGAGGTGGAGAATCAGCAGTGACGCAGCATCCGGAGGGCAGTCCCGGCCAGAGTCACAGGAGAATACTAATCCGCAGTCATAAGAGAGGTGCGGTGAGTCCCGCCCTGACACCCATATATATAGCAAAGGAGGGGAATGGCTAACTATCTAATACAGGGGTGGGGAACCTCCGGCCCACGGGCCGGATACGGCCCCCGCACCCAGTATGTCCGGCCCGCCCGCCTATATTACAGAAGTATCATCCGCCCGGCCGCCTATATATCATACCAGCCGCCGGGGATGGCTGCTGCTGCCGCCGGGGAGATGTGCATAAGACGCGCCCGCCAATCACTGCCGGCGCATCCCCTCCACAGCCACTGTGATTGGCTGGCGCGTCTTCTACACATCTCCCCGGCGGCAGCAGTAGCAGCCATCCCCGGCGCCTGGTATGTAATATAGGAGGGCGGGCGGGCGGATGATAATACATCAGTAATATAGGCGGGCGGGCGGCTGATACATCAGTTATATTGGCGGGCGGGCAGCTGATTAATCGGTAATATAGCCGGGCAGGTGGCGGGGGAGATGTGCAGAAGACGCGCCCGCCAATGCTGCTTCTCTCACCCTCCCTTCCCCAGTGACTGACACATCCAGGGGTTGTCATTTACCCCTGGATTCACCCCCAAACAGGTTAATGTGATTATATCTGATTCTCATAATCAGACATAATCACATTAACCTGTTTGGGGGTGACACCCCCCCTTCCTCCAAACTGTCACTTTTTATGGTGTCTCTGCCCACATGTATATGTCACTGCCCGTGTGTATAATGCCCACATGTATATGCCGCTGCCCTGTGTATAATGCCCACGTGTATATGCCGGTGCCCTGTGTATTATGCCCACGTGTATATGCCGCTGCCCTGTGTATAATGCCCACATGTATATGCTGCTGTCAGTGTGTATAATGCCCACATGTATATGCCGCTGTCAGTGTGTATAATGCCCACATGTATATGCCGGTGCCCTGTGTATAATGCCCACATGTATATGCCGCTGCCCTGTGTATAATGCCCACATGTATATGCCGCTGCCAGTGTGTATAATGCTCACATGTATATGCCGCTGTCAGTGTGTATAATGCCCACATGTATATGCTGCTGCCCTGTGTATAATGCCCACATGTATATGCCACTGTCAGTGTGTATAAGCCCACATGTATATGCCGCTGTCAGTGTGTATAAGCCCACATGTATATGCCGCTGCCCTGTGTATAATGCCCACATGTATATGCCGCTGCCCGTGTGTATAATGCCCACATGTATATGCCGCTGCCAGTGTGTATAAGCCCACATGTATATGCCGCTGTCAGTGTGTAGAATGCCCACATGTATATGCCGCTGCCCTGTGTATAATGCCCACATGTATATGCCGCTGCCCGTGTGTATAATGCCCACATGTATATGCCGCTGCCCGTGTGTATAATGCCCACGTGTATATGCCGCTGTCCTTGTGTATAATGCCCACGTGTATATGCCGCTGCCCGTGTGTATAATGCCCACATGTATATGCCGGTGCACTGTGTATAATGCCCACATGTATATGCCGCTGCCAGTGTGTATAATGCCCTCATGTATATGCCGCTGCCCTGTGTATAATGCCCACATGTATATGCCGCTGCCAGTGTGTATAATGCCCACATGTATATGCCACTGGCAGTGTGTATAATGCCCACATGTATATGCCACTGCCCTGTGTATAATGCCCATATGTATATGCCGCTGCCCTGTGTATAATGCCCACATGTATATGTTGCTGCCCGTGTGTATAATGCCCACATGTATATGCCGCTGCCCGTGTGTAATGCCCACATGTATATGCCGCTGCCCTGTGTATAATGCCCACATGTATATGCCGCTGCCCGTGTGTATAATGCCCACATGTATATGCCGCTGCCAGTGTGTATAATGCCCACATGTATATGTCGCTGTCAGTGTGTATAATGCCCACATGTATATGTCGCTGAACTTGTGTATTATGCCCACATGTATATGCCGGTGCCCTGTGTATAATGCCCACATGTATATGCCGGTGCCCTGTGTATAATGCCCACATGTATATGCCGCTGCCAGTGTGTATAATGCCCACATGTATATGCCGCTGCCCTTGTGTATTATGCCCACATGTATATGCCGGTGCCCTGTGTATAATGCAGACATGTATATGCCGCTGCCAGTGTGTATAATGCCCACATGTATATGCCGCTGCCCTTGTGTATAATGCCCACATGTATATGCCGCTGCCAGTGTGTATAATGCCCACAGGTTTATGCCGCTGCCCTTGTGTATAATGCCCACATGTATATGCCACTGCCAATGTGTATAATGCCCACATGTTTATGCCGCTGCCCTGTGTATAATGCCCACATGTATATGCCGCTGCCAGTGTGTATAATGCCCACATGTATATGCCGGTGCACTGTGTATAATGCCCACATGTATATGCCGCTGCCAGTGTGTATAAGCCCACATGTATATGCCGCTGCCAGTGTATATTATGCCCACATGTATATGCCGCTGCCCTGTGTATAATGCCCACATGTATATGCCGCTGCCCTGTGTATAATGCCCACATGTATATGCCGCTGCCCTGTGTATAATGCCCACATGTATATGCCACTGCCCTTGTGTATTATGCCCACATGTATGTGCCGGTGCACTGTGTATAATGCCCACATGTATATGCCGCTGCCCTGTGTATAATGCCCACATGTATATGCCGCTGCCCTGTGTATAATGCCCACATGTATATGCCGCTGCCCTGTGTATAATGCCCACATGTATATGCCGCTGCCCTTGTGTATTATGCCCACATGTATATGCCGCTGCCCTGTGTATTATGCCCACATGTATATGCCGCTGCCAGTGTGTATAATGCCCATGTGTATATGCCGCTGCCCTGTGTATAATGCCCACACGTATATGCCGCTGAACTTGTGTATTATGCCCACATGTATATGCCGGTGCCCTGTGTATAATGCCCACATGTATATGCCGGTGCCCTGTGTATAATGCCCACATGTATATGCCGCTGCCAGTGTGTATAATGCCCACATGTATATGCCGCTGCCCTTGTGTATTATGCCCACATGTATATGCCGGTGCCCTGTGTATAATGCAGACATGTATATGCCGCTGCCAGTGTGTATAATGCCCACATGTATATGCCGCTGCCCTTGTGTATAATGCCCACATGTATATGCCGCTGCCAGTGTGTATAATGCCCACAGGTTTATGCCGCTGCCCTTGTGTATAATGCCCACATGTATATGCCACTGCCAATGTGTATAATGCCCACATGTTTATGCCGCTGCCCTGTGTATAATGCCCACATGTATATGCCGCTGCCAGTGTGTATAATGCCCACATGTATATGCCGCTGCCCTGTGTATAATGCCCATATGTATATGCCGCTGCCCTGTGTATAATGCCCATATGTATATGCCGCTGCCAGTGTGTATAATGCCCACATGTATATGCCGCTGCCCTGTGTATAATGCCCATATGTATATGCCGCTGCCAGTGTGTATAATGCCCACATGTATATGCCGCTGCCCTGTGTATAATGCCCACATGTATATGCCGCTGCCAGTGTGTATAATGCCCACATGTATATGCCGCTGCCAGTGTGTATAATGCCCACATGTATATGCCGGTGCACTGTGTATAATGCCCACGTGTATATGCCGCTGCCAGTGTGTATAAGCCCACATGTATATGCCGCTGCCAGTGTGTATTATGCCCACATGTATATGCCGCTGCCCTGTGTATAATGCCCACATGTATATGCCGCTGCCAGTGTGTATAATGCCCACGTGTATATGCCGCTGCCAGTGTGTATAATGCCCACGTGTATATGCCGCTGAACTTGTGTATTATGCCCACATGTATAGACCGGTGCCCTGTGTATAATGCCCACGTGTATATGCCGCTGCCAGTGTGTATAATGCCCACATGTATATGCCGCTGCCAGTGTGTATAATGCCCACGTGTATATGCCGCTGCCAGTGTGTATAATGCCCACGTGTATATGCCGCTGAACTTGTGTATTATGCCCACATGTATATGCCGGTGCCCTGTGTATAATGCAGACATGTATATGCCGCTGCCAGTGTGTATAATGCCCACATGTTTATGCCGCTGCCCTGTGTATTATGCCCACATGTATATGCCGGTGCCCTGTGTATTATGCCCACATGTATATGCCGGTGCCCTGTGTATAATGCCCACATGTATATGCCGGTGCCCTGTGTATAATGCCCACGTGTATATGCCGCTGCCAGTGTGTATTATGCCCACATGTATATGCCGGTGCCCTGTGTATAATGCAGACATGTATATGCCGCTGCCAGTGTATATAATGCCCACATGTATATGCCGCTGCCCTTGTGTATAATGCCCACATGTATATGCCGCTGCCAGTGTGTATAATGCCCACATGTTTATGCCGCTGCCCTTGTGTACAATGCCCACATGTATATGCCGCTGCCAGTGTGTATAATGCCCACATGTATATGCCGCTGCCAGTGTGTATAATGCCCACATATATATGCCGGTGCACTGTGTATAATGCCCACATGTATATGCCGCTGCCAGTGTGTATAAGCCCACATGTATATGCCGCTGCCAGTGTATATTATGCCCACATGTATATGCCGCTGCCCTGTGTATAATGCCCACATGTATATGCCGCTGCCCTGTGTATAATGCCCACATGTATATGCCGCTGCCCTGTGTATAATGCCCACATGTATATGCCGCTGCCCTGTGTATAATGCCCACATGTATATGCCGCTGCCAGTGTGTATTATGCCCACATGTATATGTCGCTGTCAGTGTGTATAATGCCCACATGTATATGCCGCTGCCCGTGTGTATAATGCCCACATGTATATGCCACTGCCCTTGTGTATTATGCCCACATGTATATGCCGGTGCACTGTGTATAATGCCCACATGTATATGCCGCTGCCCTGTGTATAATGCCCACATGTATATGCCGCTGCCCTGTGTATAATGCCCACATGTATATGCCGCTGCCCTTGTGTATTATGCCCACATGTATATGCCGCTGCCCTGTGTATTATGCCCACATGTATATGCCGCTGCCAGTGTGTATAATGCCCACGTGTATATGCCGCTGCCCTGTGTATAATGCCCACACGTATATGCCGCTGAACTTGTGTATTATGCCCACATGTATATGCCGGTGCCCTGTGTATAATGCCCACATGTATATGCCGGTGCCCTGTGTATAATGCCCACATGTATATGCCGCTGCCAGTGTGTATAATGCCCACATGTATATGCCGCTGCCCTTGTGTATTATGCCCACATGTATATGCCGGTGCCCTGTGTATAATGCAGACATGTATATGCCGCTGCCCTGTGTATAATGCCCACATGTATATGCCGCTGCCCTTGTGTATAATGCCCACATGTATATGCCGCTGCCAGTGTGTATAATGCCCACATGTATATGCCGCTGCCCTTGTGTATAATTCCCACATGTATATTCCGCTGCCAGTGTGTATAATGCCCACAGGTTTATGCCGCTGCCCTTGTGTATAATGCCCACATGTATATGCCACTGCCAATGTGTATAATGCCCACATGTTTATGCCGCTGCCCTGTGTATAATGCCCACATGTATATGCCGCTGCCAGTGTGTATAATGCCCACATGTATATGCCCCTGCCCTGTGTATAATGCCCATATGTATATGCCGCTGCCCTGTGTATAATGCCCACATGTATATGCCGCTGCCAGTGTGTATAATGCCCACATGTATATGCCGCTGCCCTGTGTATAATGCCCACATGTATATGCCGCTGCCAGTGTGTATAATGCCCACATGTATATGCCGCTGCCAGTGTGTATAATGCCCACATGTATATGCCGGTGCACTGTGTATAATGCCCACATGTATATGCCGCTGCCAGTGTGTATAATGCCCACATGTATATGCCGCTGCCAGTGTGTATAAGCCCACATGTATATGCCGCTGCCAGTGTGTATTATGCCAACATGTATATGCCGCTGCCAGTGTGTATAATGCCCACGTGTATATGCCGCTGCCAGTGTGTATAATGCCCACGTGTATATGCCGCTGAACTTGTGTATTATGCCCACATGTATAGGCCGGTGCCCTGTGTATAATGCCCACGTGTATATGCCGCTGCCAGTGTGTATAATGCCCACATGTATATGCCGCTGCCAGTGTGTATAATGCCCACGTGTATATGCCGCTGCCAGTGTGTATAATGCCCACGTGTATATGCCGCTGAACTTGTGTATTATGCCCACATGTATATGCCGGTGCCCTGTGTATAATGCAGACATGTATATGCCGCTGCCAGTGTGTATAATGCCCACATGTTTATGCCGCTGCCCTGTGTATTATGCCCACATGTATATGCCGGTGCCCTGTGTATTATGCCCACATGTATATGCCGGTGCCCTGTGTATAATGCCCACATGTATATGCCGGTGCCCTGTGTATAATGCCCACGTGTATATGCCGCTGCCAGTGTGTATTATGCCCACATGTATATGCCGGTGCCCTGTGTATAATGCAGACATGTATATGCCGCTGCCAGTGTGTATAATGCCCACATGTATATGCCGCTGCCCTTGTGTATAATGCCCACATGTATATGCCGCTGCCAGTGTGTATAATGCCCACATGTTTATGCCGCTGCCCTTGTGTATAATGCCCACATGTATATGCCGCTGCCAGTGTGTATAATGCCCACATGTATATGCCGCTGCCAGTGTGTATAATGCCCACATGTTTATGCCGCTGCCCTGTGTATAATGCCCACATGTATATGCCGCTGCCAGTGTGTATAATGCCCACATGTATATGCCGCTGCCCTGTGTATAATGCCCACATGTATATGCCGCTGCCAGTGTGTATAATGCCCACATGTATATGCCGCTGCCCTTGTGTATAATGCCCACATGTATATGCCGCTGCCAGTGTGTGTAATGCCCACGTGTATATGCCGCTGCCCTGTGTATTATGCCCATGTGTATATGCCGCTGCCCTGTGTATAATGCCCACGTGTATATGCCGCTGCCCTGTGTATAATGCCCACACATATATGCCGCTGCCCTGTGTATAATGCCCACACGTATATGCCGCTGCCCTGTGTATTATGCCCACACGTATATGCCGCTGAACTTGTGTATTATGCCCACATGTATATGCCGGTGCCCTGTGTATAATGCCCACATGTATATGCCGCTGCCCTTGTGTATTATGCCCACATGTATATGCCGGTGCCCTGTGTATAATGCCCACATGTATATGCTGCTGCCAGTGTGTATAATGCCCACATGTATATGCCGCTGCCCTTGTGTATTATGCCCACATGTATATGCCGCTGCCCTGTGTATAATGCCCACATGTATATGCCGCTGCCCTGTGTGTAATACCCACATGTATATGCCGGTGCCCTGTGTGTAATGCCCACATGTATATGCCGGTGCCCTGTGTATAATGCCCACACGTATATGCCGCTGAACTTGTGTATAATGCCCACATGTATATGCCGATGCCCTGTGTATAATGCCCACATGTATATGCCGCTGCCCTGTGTAAAATGCCCACATGAATATGCCGCTGCCCTTGTGTATTATGCCCACATGTATATGCCGCTGCCAGTGTGTATAATGCCCACATGTATATGCCGCTGCCCTGTGTATAATGCCCACACGTATATATGCCGCTGCCCTGTGTATAATGCCCACACGTATATGCCGCTGCCCTGTGTAAAATGCCCACATGAATATGCCGCTGCCCTTGTGTATTATGCCCACATGTATATGCTGCTGCCCTGTGTATAATGCCCACATGTATATGCCGCTTCCCTGTGTATAATGCCCACATGTATATGCCGCTGCCAGTGTGTATAATGCCCACATGTATATGCCGCTGCCCTTGTGTATTATGCCCACATGTATATGCCGCTGCCCTGTGTATAATGCCCACATGTATATTCCGCTGCCCTGTGTATAATGCCCACATGTATATGCCGCTGCCCTGTGTATAATGCCCACATGTATATGCCACTGCCCTGTGTATAATGCCCACGTGTATATACCGCTGCCAGTGTGTATAATGCCCACATGTATATGCCGCTGCCCTGTGTATAATGCCCACACGTATATGCCGCTGCCCTGTGTATAATACCCACACGTATATGCCGCTGCCCTGTGTAAAATGCCCACATGAATATGCCGCTGCCCTTGTGTATTATGCCCACATGTATATGCCGCTGCCCTGTGTATAATGCCCACATGTATATGCCGCTTCCCTGTGTATAATGCCCACATGTATATGCCGCTGCCCTGTGTATAATGCCCACGCGTATATGCCGCTGCCAGTGTGTATAATGCCCACATGTATATGCCGGTGCCCTGTGTATTATGCCCACATGTATATTCCGCTGCCCTGTGTATAATGCCCACATGTATATGCCGCTGCCCTGTGTATAATGCCCACATGTATATGCCACTGCCCTGTGTATAATGCCCACGTGTATATGCCGCTGCCCTGTGTATAATGCCCACATGTATATGCCGCTGCCCTGTGTATAATGCCCACATGTATATGCCACTGCCCTGTGTATAATGCCCACGTGTATATACCGCTGCCAGTGTGTATAATGCCCACATGTATATGCCGCTGCCCTGTGTATAATGCCCACATGTATATGCCGCTGCCCTGTGTATAATGCCCACGTGTATATGCCGCTGCCAGTGTGTATAATGCCCACATGTATATGCCGCTGCCCTGTGTATAATGCCCACGCGTATATGCCGATAATTGATAATTTTTATATGGCCCCCGACGGGTTTTCAAATTTTCCAAATGGCCCTCGGTAGAAAAAAGGTTCCCCACCCCTGATCTAATAGACTCAAGCTGCAGGAATTGATAGTCAGGGAGCCAGCACCGCTTCCTATGCGTGATATACCTAGTGCTATACTGCTGGAACATCACACAGCCTTAGCTGGGGAACAGTACATTAGTATACAGGACAGTATTTATACAGCACAGCAAAGACTTCCGGCAGAGAGTTACACTATGATCCAGCTAAAGTGAGGATTACCTCATAAAACGTCCAGACTAATTTACATTGAGGATCCTGCATTTGAGTAAACAGATCATATACCTAAAGGGTTTCACCGCTAGCTAGTAGCTACACACAGTGGCGGATTCAGGGGGGGGGGGGCACCTGGGCACGTGCCCCCCCTGTCATTAGTTTTGTAGCTGAGGACCAGAGCTTTCCAACGAGCCCAGCCCTGTGTCTCTAGCCTCCCGGGAACCGGAGATATCGCCTGGCAAAGCTGTAACGTTTTTTTCCCCATAGGATAATATGGGACCCGTCAATTCCGACCCCCCCACCCGGTTCCGGCGGCTGCCAGTTCCCCTCCTGGCATCGCAGAAGCTTGTGGTTGACCTCATTCCATTCCAAATCGCTGGGCCTTCAATATGATACCAGGCTGGACCATATCGGTCAATCAGTTCCAGAGATTTTACTTCAAATCTTTATTATATTTTTATCATTCATAATACACAAAGAAAAAGACATAACATAATATATACCAACAAACATTACAATAAAATCCAGCTTAGATACCCATGCATTATAGACTTCATTATCTCATTGCGCCTGTTACCCGACCCTCCATTATATATCATCAAGCCGCACTTGCGGCCTCCAGTATGACATGCTAGGTCAACTTGTTACTAGTCAATTACTCCCCGGCTGTACTTAATTCCAGAGTCCATCAGGAGGAGTTATGTATCAAGACCGTTATTAAGGGTAACGGGTTATCTGTACAACTTTTAACCCAGTTAAATATATATTGGGTGCTTGGCTATTAACTGTTAGCTAAGAATATCAGCCCCATCAGGTTTGTACCCTTATACCGCACCTGTTATCAATGTAAAACTCAAAAAATGTCTGTGCACGTAAAAAAAAAAAAAGGAAAAAAGGAAAAAGAAACAATTATATATATAAATGTTAATACTCAAACGTGAAGTATACATGCCATGTGAGTTTTCTCATCCGAGTTAGATTTAACTACTAACAAACATTTTAAGGGGGATACGGTGACCGAAACCGGTCAACGCCCCGATAGTCTAATTGTGACCAGTGATTATTATACTAATTTATTATGTTACGTACACAACAATCCCACATAGTGGCCCAACCCACCATACCCTAACCCCCCATTCAGTGGTTGGTGACTCTGTCCAAAGACAATATACCTTAAATTAAACATAGTAATATGAGGAATTAATCCATTTGTGCCAAATTAATTTAAATTTGATTAACGTGTTGCGGTTAGCGTACAATGAATGCTCCTGCCTGCTGATGTAGTTCACTAGTGCAACCCAGTGATTCAACTCGGGAGCGGCTTCAGCCATCCAATTTCTGCCGATTATGACTTTCGCCAATGCACATAGATTATTAATATAAGTTTTCTCGCTACCACCAATATTATCACCAGTTACACCCAATAGGCAACACTTAACAGATAGTATCTCCTCCCTTACCCCTGTGTCCACTATTACCTTTTTAACTTCGTCCCAGAACTTTGCCACACTCTGACACTCCCAAATCAAGTGCATGAAGGATCCGGTGGGATCACTGCACTTGGGGCACGTTGCGGCGGCTTTACCAGGGAATTTGGTTAATATTTTTACCATCAGGTAGGATCTATGGAGTATAAACAATTGCGTTAGTTGAACTCGAAGAGAGTTTGTGGCTTTGTTTGCAGATTTCATTGCGTTCAACCAATTTTCCTCACTAAGTTCACCCACGTCTTGTGCCCATTTATCACGCAGATCCATCAGTTCGTCTTTATGCACTTCTTTACCCATTATCTTATATATCCTAGAGACTAACTTTTTTTTATTGCCAGACAATAATATAGTTTTTATTAAAGAGTCTCCGAATATCGGGGCTTCGTTAGGAAAGTGTGACTGGATTACACTTCTTAATTGTAGATATCGGTAAAAATGTGTCTGGGGCAGATTAAATTCTTGTTTTAATTGATAGAATGATTTACGCCCCGTCGGGATAAAGATCTGATGTAGTTTGGTGACCTCATAGGGATGCCAGGCCTCATTGATCTGCAGGTTGGACACTTCTTGGTCTGTAAGTTGATCCGCTATCAAAACTTCTCTATCTAAAAAATCCACGCCCATTATTTGGGCTGCCTCATGCCAGATTTTGATGGCCTGTACCGTTAATGGCGGGTCGCTACTTTTTAATTCCCCTAATATAATTCGCTGAGCCGGGCTGCCTCCCGGGGTTGAAAGGGAGGACAACTTATTAGTGTACTCCCAGCCAATTTCCCCCTGTAGGAACCAAGTTCTTAATTGAGCTATCTGGGCGGCCAAATAATATCGCCTCATATCCGGCAAACCCAGTCCTCCTTCTCCATTTCCCCTCATCAATTTATTTAAACTGATTTTATGACGCGCTCCATTCCATACAAACGCAGCTATAATACTATTCAGTTTCCGAAATAAAGATTTCGGGAGGTAAACAGGGGATTGCTGAAAGGTATATAGAAATTTGGGGAGTACTGCCATTTTAACCAGGTTTATTCTTCCTGTAACAATCAGGGGAAGTTTGGACCACGATTTAATTTTATCCTTTAACCATACAAATAAGGGCTGGATGTTAAGTTGGACAAATTCGCTGGGATCCCAAGATATATTAATTCCAAGATATTTAAACCTTGTTACCCATTTCAAAGGTTGGGCAGGCAATGGAGGCTGTCTCAAAGACGGACTGACTGGGAAGATAATAGATTTAGACTTGTTTATTCTGAATCCTGTATAATCACCGAATTTGTCAATCAACTCCAGGACTACCCCCAGGGACTTTCTATGATCCATTAAATAGATCAAGAGGTCGTCGGCATATAACGAGACAATATCATCACTGCCGCCCAACGGAAAGCCCATAGTTACTGGATGTTGCCTCAACAGGCATGCCAGAGGCTCAATTGCCAGGGCGAACAAGACAGGGGAGAGGGGACACCCCTGCCTCGTCCCCCTGGCAAGAGCAAAAGCTGGCGATGTCCATCCATTTATGGTGACCCTCGCTCTCGGACCGGTATACAAAAGTTGTATCCATTTGATGAAATTTGGCCCCAGTCCGAAAGCGCGGAGCACCGCCCAGAGATAAGGCCACTCAATAGCGTCGAACGCTTTAATTGCATCGAGCGAGACTATAACTGAGCCTTCATTGTCCTTACTAATAGTTTGGAGATGGGTATAAAGATGACGTAAATTGATAGAGGTATCTTTGCCAGGCATAAAACCTGCTTGATTATGATGAATAAGTGTGAGTATATGTTGGTTTAATCTATGCGCAAGAATTTTTGCCAATATCTTAGCCTCAGCCGAAATCAAGGATATTGGCCTATATGAATCAAGATCCCGGGCCGATTTCCCTGTTTTTAAAATTACAATGATTTTAGCCTCGGACATTGTTGAAGGGATGGTGCCGTCAGCAAAACAGTTATTGAGTGTCTCCAAGAGTAGCGGTGCTAAAAAGCTCCGGTACTTCTTGTAAATTTCCATGGGAATCCCGTCTAGTCCGGGTGCTTTCCCACTGGGTGAGTCATCGATTGCTTTGACAACCTCAGTGATCATCAGGGAGGATTCTAATTCTGTCCTAGCATCTATATGTAGGGTAGGGAGAGCAATATTAGCCAGAAATTCTTCAATCGCAGTTGGACTGTGCTGTAACTGGGAAGTATATATCCCTGTAAAGTATGACCTAAATGCTTCGCCTATTTGTGGGGTGGAGCTTACTAATTCCCCCGTTTCATTTATAATAGTACTTATGGTTTTGGAGGCTAACTCCGCTCGGGACAGGTAGGAAAGGTATTTACCTGATTTATCAGAGTGACGGTATTTTACCTGAGTTTTATGGAGCATAATTTTGGCGTTTTCGGCCTTTACTGCCTCCACCCATATACTCTGGGCTTTCAACCAGGACTGGAAGGCACTATCGGTGTTAATAGACAAATATTCAGCTTCCCTTGTCATGCAAATCTCTTCTTTCTCCTGAATTGTCTTTCTACTTTCTTTCTTAAGTACAGCTATGCGTTTCCGTAGGGTTCCCCTAAGATATGCCTTAAAGGCATCCCAAAGTATTGCTGCCGAAGCAGAACCTTGGTTGACCTCCCAATATTCCCGCCATTGTTCTTCCAGGTTCTCGCTACTATCAATATTATGCAGCCAGTTAGAATTGAAGCTCCAAAAGCTGCACCCCCTATCAAAGTTCAAAGAAAGTTCCATACAGACCGGAGAGTGATCGGAGATACCTCTCGATCTATATTCAATCTTACGAACTTTGGGGGCGAGGCTATTGGAGACCAATATATAATCAATCCTAGAAAACGTGGAATAAGAGGTAGAGAAGCATGAATATTGACGAGTGGAGGGATTTTGTATCCGCCATGGATCCACCCATCCAACATTTTGCAGAAAATTTGCCAGTCCACTGTTTCCTCGCCCTACTCCACCATTCCCACTTCTCCACCGATCTAATTGGGGGTCCAGAGTATTATTTAAATCACCCATACAAATGACCGGGGAGTTAGGCGAGTGGGCAGCAAATTCCGTAGCTTTAGTGAGAATTTTATACGAGAAGGGAGGTGGGATGTAAATAGACAGAATAATAAATGGAGAATCCGCAATTAAACAATCTAAAAAAATATAACACCCCCCTGGGTCAGTCCAAACCCGGTTACATGTAAAAGACAGTGTTTTTTTTATCAACAGTGACACTCCCCTGGCAGAGGAAGTAAAGGAGGAATGGCAGGCAGGGGCGTAACTATAAAATTTGCTCCCCCCAGCCGATTTTATTTATGGTGCCCCCCCCCCCCCCCCCCCCCCCCCCAAAAAAAAAGAAAGAAAATGTCCAGGTACAAAAGCACTCCAAACCTGCTCCCCACACACTCTCTCCACCCCACACACATTATAAACAGCTACCTTTGCAAGGTGGTGGTGGTGGTGGGGGGTGTCAGGGAAGCGACACAGAAAATGGCAGGCAGGAGGGGACATAGGTGCATGGTGGATTGGGTGACAGGCGGAGCGCTGGAGCAGCCAGACATCGGCGGGAGTGTGGGAGCGCAAGGGGGGATGGGGGCCACAAATGCCGGCTGCATCGGTTGGAGTGCGGGGAGGGAGACACTTGTTGATGGGGCAGACAGGCTTTATAGAGCTTCTTACCTGTCTCCTTCCTCCCTCCACACGCTGTCACGCTGATGCCGGGATCCCGCCTCCTTCTGCTCTGTAACCTGCTCGCCCAGCCATTCACTGTGCTGCAGGGCAGGCTGCTGGCTGTGTGATACACGATTGGACAGCTGAGCCGTCGCTCAGCTGTCCTGTTTTTCTATACAGTCGGCGTCTGTCAATCCCGGCAGCAGGCAGGGAACTGGAGGCGGAGCGGGCGCTGCACTGACTGCACTGTGACCCGTCCCTGCACAGCATCCAGAGACTTGGCGTCGCTCCCCGCAGACCCCGGCTGGCTCCCCAAAGACACCGCTGGGTACTGTTACGGCACTGCCCCTAGCTCCACTTGTTACAGCACTGTCGGCAGGTGGCACACTTTGTTAGTTAACAATTGCCAGTGTCCCGGACGGGTGTCGGCGCCCACGCAGCCCCCGCTGCGGCTCGCTCCCCCAAGCAGTGGCGGGGGCTGCCTTACGCTAGATACGCCACTGATGGCAGGAGTAACCAACCCATGGTTTCTTTAGAGCCATTTGTTTTGCTCCCACCAAATGAGTTTCAGTCAAAGCAATTATGTCTGGGGCCATTTTTCTTAGATGGTTCATAACTAGGGAGCGCTTTATTTTACAGTTCAGTCCCCGGACATTCCAGGTCACTATTCTAATGTTATTACCTAAGTTGTTAACCCCTGCCATACCTCCCCATTAATTGTGTCACTACAGCTGGGTATCGAGTCAACAGGCGCAATGCATCAATAACTGGAATTACACAAACACAATACAAACTGTACATAAACCCCCCCAATCCCCTCCCCCCTCCCTGTATACCTCCCAGTGCTAGGCATACCTGATCTAACTCCATCCCCCTTCCCCCCAAAAAAAAAAGGAAAAGGAAAAAAGAAGGGAAAAAGAAATAAATATATACACAAATATCAGAACAAGCAGGGTCTTTCGTCCCCTGTTGACTAATAAACAAAGGAAGAGGAAGAGCAAAAAGAAAAAAAGAATTCGGGCCACCAATATGCGGAAGAGAGCCCCCTGGCTATTCAATTTTTACAAACATATATGGCTAAGCCTCTGCCAGTTGTCGAGAGCCAGGACTACTAACGTCAAGCCATTTTAATGCTTCCTGCGGAGTTAAAAAAAAATAGAGTCTCGTTGTTGTAGATCACTCTGAGTTTCGAAGGAAACAGCATTGAGTACTTAATATTCTTCTCACGGAGTCGTCTTTTCACGTCAATAAACCTAGCTCTGTCTTTCTGTACTTCTAAGGCAAAATCTGGAAAAACAGGGATCTGAGATCCATTAAGCATCAATGGACCCTTTAAGCGTATTAAACGTAGAAGGGGCCACGGCGGTGCGGGAGTGAGTGAGGTGGAGGTGAGAGCTCCCTGGACTATGTAACACTCCGTTTAACTAAGCCATTGAAAAATCCTGACATACCGGCATATTGGCACAGCTTCGTGCGACTGGCTGCAGAGATATTCCCCACCGCAGCGTTTGGAGTACCCGCAGATACGCTGCGGGCCAGACGGAACTCCTTCTCTACAGTCTGTGGTGCATCGCCCCTACCCTTCCCCTCCCGGAGCTTACGTCACACGCGACCACACGCGTCTGTGCAGAGCCAGGCAGTGAGAGAGCCGGGCCAGATAGACGCTCCAAGACAGATAAGAGGCGGCGAGAGGCGACTGTGTGTGTCGGACGGAGTGGACGTGAGGGTGGGACAGTGAGAGGGTCTCATCCCACTTCTCTACGCCCCAGCTGCAGTAATACGATACGGGGAAGAGGCAGGTCGAGAGTGCGGCACAGACGGAGCAACGGGAGGGTGAGGCAGTGAGAGGGTCTCACCACTATCTGCTCCCCTAATCTGCAGCAACCAGATCCGGTCGTGAGAGGGATACAGACGGTGCAAAGCAGGGATATATCTGGCTGTGCCCTGCAGAGATCTTTCCAGCATATGGTACCGGGACTCAGTTGAAAAAGCAGAAAATACAGGCGCTGTTAATAGGAGAGACTGGGAGAAGGTCCTCCGTGGCATGTACCATTCAAAGGAACCGAATATGCAACAATCTGGTGCAGTATAACTTCATTTTGTACTATCGGTGACTGTGTAACACTACTTGCATAACAGTAAATGCTAAGAAAGCTAAGGATATTGACTGGGGAGTGACTTTAGCGTTTGGAGTAGTAATACCTGATCTACTGGCCCACCAAGCTGGTGACTCATTATAGCCAGATCGAGGTGCCCGGAGTTGGGGGCGGTAAGGAAGTCTTCTCTATACTTCCCTATACCCTCATATACTACAAAGGCATATACAGCGTAAGCTGCCTAGTACAGGTTAAGCTTGAACCGGTGTTATTGTTTCTTGATTATACATATGCAAATTTGAAGCTGTCTGTATACCTCCCTCCGGATATTATCTCTGCGGTGAAAACCAAGGCAGGGCCTTGAGTAGGGAACAGACTCCCCCACCTGCTTTACTGGTTTATGGTTGCAAATCCATAATCTGGCTGGGATAACCTGCGAATTTAATTATTAAAATGGGCAAGACCGGGAATGCAACTGCGGCCGCTCGGCTGGAAAAATTTGCCCGAGCACAAGGGGGCAATGTGTCACAGACTCCTAACACCACGCCGCAAACCACCCCAGCAAAAAGCAAGCCAGCGTCACCTGCCCCAGATAGCACCCTTCAACAGATATTAGAAGCAATTAATACCTCAGAACAACGTTTGTCTGAACAAATTAAGGATCTACAAACTGATGTTTCCTCGATTAAGCTGGACCTACAAAAAACAATAGAAAGGATCAGTGCAGCCGAAATACGGATATCAGCTGTGGAGGATAACAGCAGTAACTGTACCCGAAAAGTTGAAAGATTGTCCCAACAAGTAACTGAGATGAGGGCAAAACTGCTGGATATTGAGGGTCGCTCTCGCAGAAACAACTTGCGTTTTGTGGGTATCCCTGAAAAGGAGGAGGGATCCGATGCCCCAAAATTCATAATAGAATGGTTACTCACATCTTTTGGCCAGGAGGCGTTCTCAAAGCAATTCGCCATAGAGCGGGCGCACAGGGTGCCCCTCAGACCACTCCCTCCTGGATCTGCCCCAAGGACTCTAATTGCTAGGTTCTTGAATTTTCAGGACAGAGACAATCAGTTCCAGAGATATTGCGTGTAAACCAATTTTTTTATTTTTGAAATGTCATTTCATGGCTGTTCATGTTCTTTGAGGGCAGATTACTCTGGAACCAAACGTTCCAGTTTCACTGAACCAAAATCATTCAAAGCCCACTCAAAAGTTCTTCAATATGATATTTGTCTCATGTAAATGGGTCAGTTGGTTCCGAAGATATAGCCGGTTAAATTAGATAACTGGTTAAAGGGGGAAAGGGGTGGTTTTCTCTCCCCCTCACACCGAAAATGCAGGGACTAGGCTGGGTGTAAAAGGGGCCAACCTGGGAATGCATTTTCTGGTGTGAAAGGGATATTTTTTCAAATAGCCGGGACCTGCAGTGCTCTGAATACAGCCAGGCTCTGCCTCTGTCAGTGGCTATCACTTCTGCCTGGCGGCAGCTGTCCCCATTTACCGCGAGCATGTATTCCCCCTTGGCAATGAGCATGTAATCCCACATGGCAACGAGCATGGAACCTCTGGCAATGAGCATGGAACCCTTGGCAATGAGCATGTAGATAAGCAGCACTTATGTAGCATCATTTTTAATAGGCATTATGGTGTTTGGCATAATACATAATGGACATAATAGCGTGTAACTTAATGTGTAATGGACATTATGGTGTAAATGTTTAATGGGCGCCTTTGGTGGACAATGTCCCTGTTTATGAAGCGTATTGTGAATTTTGGCTTAATCTGTGTGGCATTATGTGAATTCTGGCTCAATCCGTGTGGCATTATGTGAATTCTGGCTCAATCCATGTGGCATTATGTGAATTTTGGCTCAATCCATTTGGCATTATGTGAATTTTGTCTCAATCCGTGTGGCATTATGTGTAAGGGGCAAGTATAATGGGGTCTAGTATTTTGTTGCATAATGTGTAGAAGTTGTATATGGTGTTGTACACTACACTCAAGGACACGCCCCCTGTTGAGTGGCCACAAACCCTTTTCTGGAGCGCGCCTTCGGCGCGCGCACAATTACATCCTTCACTTTTGTCACCATGGTGGGCCTGCGTACTTTAACTGCAAGGGCCTATTTTTAATCCCATTCCCACCCTCTCTCTGCCGCTCTCTTAGCATGTACACTGGCACCACTAACACTGCCCCTCCCCCACCTAAACCCTCTTTTATCATGGTGCCCCCCCTGTCATTTTATCCTGGATCCGCCCCTGGCTACACATACCGGTCAGCCAGTGCCCGACAACAGTAACTGTCACCGTAGCAACCTACTCCAGCAACGTCCAGTACTAAGGGAGCAGAGTCGCTTCAGAAAATTTTCTACTTTCACTGCAGTATATGGTGAGATTGATAAGCAGGCAAGTGTTGAAAGAAAGATTTATTAAGGACAGAGGCCCTTATTCTGATCGGTGCGTCCGGATCCGAATATGCGGCCAGCACCGTGCGTCCTAAAATCCGCCATCCATACGGATCGCCAACTCCGTCCGTACTCGGTAAGAAGCTGTCCGAATGGACCGCACGTGTATTTCTCATGAATACACCTCCTCCATCATTCGATGGTCGCAGACCATCGAATGCAGGACCGAGTGGCCAGGCAGCTCCCGCAACCTCAGACCACACGGGCATTTCTCCGTGCAAAAGCAGGGATCTGGGCGGGCAGCTGACATCCGGCAATTTCATATGTCCGCCCCCTACACATGCGAACGCACGCGGATATTACCGCACCAACCAGAATAAGGGCCAGAGTGACATATAGCACAGCCAGGAGAGCTCTGAATATTGGAAACATTATTGTATGTTTCGTGGGCATTCTACTAAGGAACTGAGCTGTCCGTGCAGCGAACATAGAATAATGCAGTTCAGTCATCTACATCTCTTATATATTTGGCTACATCTGTCACTCAAAGTGTGTCTGGAGATATAATCCTGGGTGGAGCCTCTGACTCACATGACTGACTCACATGACAGAGAACCAGCCCAGTGAGCCCACAGACAGTGCCAGACACCCTCTGCCTCTCCATGTTACACAGCAAAGACACAGCTACACACCAGACACATCAGGTGAGCGCCCCACACCTCCATACCTCCCAACATGACCCTCTCCAGGAGGGACAGAATGCTCTGTTTGTGGACTTCCATCTTAATTTATGATTGTCATCACCTGTCATTTTAAACACGGTAATTGATAAGAAAGGTGTTTAAGCACAGGTGATGGTAATCCATAAATTAAGAAGTCCAGAAACAGAGCAATGTGTCCCTCCTGGAGAGGGTCATATTGGGTATGCACCTCCCTCCCCCCCCCCCCATCCACGGCATCCCCACGATTAAATGGCACATGCAAAACACTGACATGGCTATGGTCGACAATGAAAAAGGTTGACATGATTTATTTTTCACTTTTTCAATGTTTTCATATTCATTCTCATGTGTCGACATGGACACCAATGAAGTGCCACACTTATGTCAACATTTACATGTGTTGACCTTTCTTGATTTTTTTTCTTGTGGAGATTCGCGGCACCCCCCGCGACCCCCCTCCCGCGATTTGCAGCACACTCCCCGCAATTCGTGGCACCCCCGGTGACTCCCGCAATTCGCGGCCCCACCCCGTGACACCCCCCCCCTCCTGCAATTCGCGCCAACCCCCGGGCCCCCCCTCCCGTGGTTCACGGTGCCCCCCATACCGCGATTCCCCACCCCTGACCCCCCCTCCTGTCATTGCGGCAACCCCCCGCGACCCACCCTCCCGCGATTCACTGCAACCCCCCCCCGCGCCCCCCCATCCCACGATTCGCGGCACCCACACCCCCCCCAACGACCCATCCTCCCGCAATTCACGGCATCCACCCACGACCCCTCCTCCCGTGATTCGCGGACACCCCTCACCTCCTCCCTCCCCCACCCCCGCGCGTGATTCACGGCAACCCCAGGATTAAATGGCACATGCAAAACACTGGCACGGCTATGGTCGATAATGAAAAAGGTTGACATGAGTTTTTGAAGATTTATTTTTCTTTTTTTGAATGTTTTCATATTCATTCTCATGTGTCGACATGGACACCGATGAAGTGCCACACTTATGTCAACATTTACATGTGTTGAACTTTCGGTGTTGATTTTTTCTTGTGGCAATTTTTTTCCAGTGACAACTATGAACTATGTGCACGTCAACCTACACATCATCAACCAATTCTTTGTATAATATATAACACCTGTTCTGTTTTACTGTAGGTGTTTTAAGTCAGACCTTTTACTGCTACTATTACTGTTTATGTAAATGCATTCTGAATGACAGCAACATCCTACCATCCTTCTACAAGAATATATAACCAACTAGGTTATTCATCGCGCCCCGTGCCCCCCCCCCCGCAATTCACGGACCCCCCGCGCACCCCCCTCCCGCAATTCGCAACCCCCCCTCGTGCAATTCACGCCCCCTCCCACGCTTTGCGGACCCCCACCCTCTCCATCGATTCGCCGACACCTGCGCCCCCTCCCTCCCTTGATTCACGGCACCCCCTGCGCCCCTCCCGCAATTGACGGCACCCCTAAACCCCTCTTTAGTCCCCCGTATACTCACACACCCCTATCACTACCCAGCTTCCTGCTCTCCTGAACCGTAACTTCCACCACTGGGGAGTCGCTGGCGCTGTTTTGCCCACATGCCCCTATCATGCCTCATAGCCCAGCCTCCTGCTCTCATGTACCCAAACTCCCACCCAGTAGGAGGAGACACTGACTAAGGGCCACCATCCTGTACTGCCACGCTGGACCCTCACCCACTGGCAGAAGTAGCACAGTATCTCCCACCCTCCTCTTTAGTCCCCCTTATTCCCACACACCCCTATCACTACCCAGCCTCCTGTTTTCCTGTGTCGTGACCTCCGCCAGTGGGGAGCCGCTGACTCAGAAACACCCTACTATACTATTGCGCACACACACACCTAAACAACATGCACACACAGCCCCCCCACACCCACAAATGTCACTGTACCATCCACACTATCAATGTACATCTTACTCTGTAACCGCTTTTTAATTAAACAAAACAATACACACCCCCTTCCACATCATATGCTCTCTATTTAACACATTTCACCTATAACTCAAGTTGCAATACAGGCATCTTTCATACAATTCTAACCATCTTTCTCATATACAAACGTTCACAAATTAAGGGGGCGCAGCCTCTTACGACGGTGTGAAGAGCGCCCGTAGGGCGCGATGAATCACCTAGTTGATAAAGAATTGTCTTTATGTGAAGTACTGAACACCTGTCCTAAGAACAGAGAAACCGATTCACCGGAGTGGATACTTACCCGTGATAGATTTCACACTGATACTTACCTATCTTGATCCTGTAGGTAGGTCCCTGGGTCCGGTGTCCGTGGTCCGGGGGTCCAGTGACCGACGCAATCCATAGGGGAACCTGTGGAAAGAAATTCTACTTACAACTGTCCGGCGAAGATCACATCCTCTTTTTTTCCAGCAGTAGTCCAGGGGTCTTGGAAAAAAAATAAACCGGCAGTACCCGAACCCAGACGGACTGAGCAGGAGCAGCACGTTGTCTTTGTTTACATAGTGCAGCTCCGCCCACCGAATACCACTATTGGCCGGTTGTGGTGCGTAGCGGCCCATCAGGAGCCGCTAGGCCGCAAGACAGCTAATAGCGGTCATTTCATAGTAAATCCCCCCCCCCGTTATGTTAAGCAGGCTGAGGGCCCATGCTAAAATGATACAGGATTCTGATCATTAGGTTCATGTCACTTTATATGCCCTTAAGAAGGCAGGCAGTAGCCTGAGCCCCTCTTGATTGGCTGGGCATTAGGGCATTAATGTGCAACTTGGAGCCATAATGTGTGGGCATAATGTGCAACAAGGAGCCATACTGTGTGGGCATAATGTGCAACAAGGAGCCATACTGTGTGGGCATAATGTGCAATATGGACCCATACTGTGTGGGCTTAATGTGCAACAAGCGGCCATACTGTGTGGGCATAATGTGCAACAACGGGCCACACTGTGTGGGTATAATGTGCAACAAAGGGCACTACTGTGTGAGAATAATGTGCAATAAGGGGTCATACTGTGTGGGCATAAGGTGCAATAAGGGGCCATACTGTGTTGGCATAATGTGTGGGCATAAGGTGCAATAAGGGGCCATACTGTGTTGGCATAATGTGTGGGCATAATGTAAAATAAGGGGCCATACTGTGTGGGCATAATGTGCAATAAGGGGCCATACTGTGTGGACATAATGTGCAATAAGGGGTCATACTGTATGGGCATAATGTGCAATAAGGGGACATACTGTGTGGGCATAATGTGCAAAACATATTGGTACTATTGTGTGGACACCCCCCCCCCCCCCCCCCCCCTCCCTCACTGTGTGAACACTGGGGGTTTTTTTTTTGCATAAAGGTCCCCACCTGGGAAATCTTTACATTACATTAGGCATCTATTGGGGCATCTATTGGGGCAATTCCCCATTCTACTGATGCCTAGGTCCGCCATCAACAAAACCCAAGATGTTGTAAATCCTAGAATCACTGATTCCATCCCAAAAATGTTTTCTGCGTCCCCTCGCCACGCTTCGGGCTCGGTGGCTCGCTGCGCTCGACACGCTATATAAAATCAACTCTATGCCCACTTGGATAGTGGAGAAATGAACAGGACCATGTTAACATTGAATCCTATGGAAAATCGCATCGAATCGATCTTAAAATCGAGCTCCCAGATACTACATAAGTACCTAAAGTACTGCCAGTGACCACTAGTGGGCACTCAACGGACCAAATTACTCCTTTGTGTGCTAAAAAAAAATAGAAACTGACAGCAATTTTTGCAGGGACACTGATCTGCTTCAATCTTGCTGGATATGGGGAGAGGGAGCTGTGAAGACAGAGATCTTGATTTTTTTTCTTGTGGAGATTCGCGGCACCCCCCGCGACCCCCCTCCCGCGATTTGCAGCACACTCCCCGCAATTCGTGGCACCCCCGGTGACTCCCGCAATTCGCGGCCCCACCCCGTGACACCCCCCCCCTCCTGCAATTCGCGCCAACCCCCGGGCCCCCCCTCCCGTGGTTCACGGTGCCCCCCCTACCGCGATTCCCCACCCCTGACCCCCCCTCCTGTCATTGCGGCAACCCCCCGCGACCCACCCTCCCGCGATTCACTGCAACCCCCCCCGCGCCCCCCCATCCCACGATTCGCGGCACCCACACCCCCCCCCACGACCCATCCTCCCGCAATTCACGGCATCCACCCACGACCCCTCCTCCCGTGATTCGCGGACACCCCTCACCTCCTCCCTCCCCCACCCCCGCGCGTGATTCACGGCAACCCCAGGATTAAATGGCACATGCAAAACACTGGCACGGCTATGGTCGATAATGAAAAAGGTTGACATGAGTTTTTGAAGATTTATTTTTCTTTTTTTGAATGTTTTCATATTCATTCTCATGTGTCGACATGGACACCGATGAAGTGCCACACTTATGTCAACATTTACATGTGTTGAACTTTCGGTGTTGATTTTTTCTTGTGGCAATTTTTTTCCAGTGACAACTATGAACTATGTGCACGTCAACCTACACATCATCAACCAATTCTTTGTATAATATATAACACCTGTTCTGTTTTACTGTAGGTGTTTTAAGTCAGACCTTTTACTGCTACTATTACTGTTTATGTAAATGCATTCTGAATGACAGCAACATCCTACCATCCTTCTACAAGAATATATAACCAACTAGGTGATTCATCGCGCCCCGTGCCCCCCCCCCCCCGCAATTCACGGACCCCCCGCGCACCCCCCTCCCGCAATTCGCAACCCCCCCTCGTGCAATTCACGCCCCCTCCCACGCTTTGCGGACCCCCACCCTCTCCATCGATTCGCCGACACCTGCGCCCCCTCCCTCCCTTGATTCACGGCACCCCCTGCGCCCCTCCCGCAATTGACGGCACCCCTAAACCCCTCTTTAGTCCCCCGTATACTCACACACCCCTATCACTACCCAGCTTCCTGCTCTCCTGAACCGTAACTTCCACCACTGGGGAGTCGCTGGCGCTGTTTTGCCCACATGCCCCTATCATGCCTCATAGCCCAGCCTCCTGCTCTCATGTACCCAAACTCCCACCCAGTAGGAGGAGACACTGACTAAGGGCCACCATCCTGTACTGCCACGCTGGACCCTCACCCACTGGCAGAAGTAGCACAGTATCTCCCACCCTCCTCTTTAGTCCCCCTTATTCCCACACACCCCTATCACTACCCAGCCTCCTGTTTTCCTGTGTCGTGACCTCCGCCAGTGGGGAGCCGCTGACTCAGAAACACCCTACTATACTATTGCGCACACACACACACACCTAAACAACATGCACACACAGCCCCCCCACACCCACAAATGTCACTGTACCATCCACACTATCAATGTACATCTTACTCTGTAACCGCTTTTTAATTAAACAAAACAATACACACCCCCTTCCACATCATATGCTCTCTATTTAACACATTTCACCTATAACTCAAGTTGCAATACAGGCATCTTTCATACAATTCTAACCATCTTTCTCATATACAAACGTTCACAAATTAAGGGGGCGCAGCCTCTTACGACGGTGTGAAGAGCGCCCGTAGGGCGCGATGAATCACCTAGTTGATAAAGAATTGTCTTTATGTGAAGTACTGAACACCTGTCCTAAGAACAGAGAAACCGATTCACCGGAGTGGATACTTACCCGTGATAGATTTCACACTGATACTTACCTATCTTGATCCTGTAGGTAGGTCCCTGGGTCCGGTGTCCGTGGTCCGGGGGTCCAGTGACCGACGCAATCCATAGGGGAACCTGTGGAAGGAAATTCTACTTACAACTGTCCGGCGAAGATCACATCCTCTTTTTTTCCAGCAGTAGTCCAGGGGTCTTGGAAAAAAAATAAACCGGCAGTACCCGAACCCAGACGGACTGAGCAGGAGCAGCACGTTGTCTTTGTTTACATAGTGCAGCTCCGCCCACCGAATACCACTATTGGCCGGTTGTGGTGCGTAGCGGCCCATCAGGAGCCGCTAGGCCGCAAGACAGCTAATAGCGGTCATTTCATAGTAAATCCCCCCCCCCCCCGTTATGTTAAGCAGGCTGAGGGCCCATGCTAAAATGATACAGGATTCTGATCATTAGGTTCATGTCACTTTATATGCCCTTAAGAAGGCAGGCAGTAGCCTGAGCCCCTCTTGATTGGCTGGGCATTAGGGCATTAATGTGCAACTTGGAGCCATAATGTGTGGGCATAATGTGCAACAAGGAGCCATACTGTGTGGGCATAATGTGCAACAAGGAGCCATACTGTGTGGGCATAATGTGCAATATGGACCCATACTGTGTGGGCTTAATGTGCAACAAGCGGCCATACTGTGTGGGAATAATGTGCAACAACGGGCCACACTGTGTGGGTATAATGTGCAACAAAGGGCACTACTGTGTGAGAATAATGTGCAATAAGGGGCCATAATGTGTGGGCATAAGGTGCAATAAGGGGCCATACTGTGTTGGCATAATGTGTGGGCATAAGGTGCAATAAGGGGCCATACTGTGTTGGCATAATGTGTGGGCATAATGTAAAATAAGGGGCCATACTGTGTGGGCATAATGTGCAATAAGGGGCCATACTGTGTGGACATAATGTGCAATAAGGGGTCATACTGTATGGGCATAATGTGCAATAAGGGGACATACTGTGTGGGCATAATGTGCAAAACATATTGGTACTATTGTGTGGACACCCCCCCCCCCCTCCCTCACTGTGTGAACACTGTGGGTTTTTTTTTTGCATAAAGGTCCCCACCTGGGAAATCTTTACATTACATTAGGCATCTATTGGGGCATCTATTGGGGCAATTCCCCATTCTACTGATGCCTAGGTCCGCCATCAACAAAACCCAAGATGTTGTAAATCCTAGAATCACTGATTCCATCCCAAAAATGTTTTCTGCGTCCCCTCGCCACGCTTCGGGCTCGGTGGCTCGCTGCGCTCGACACGCTATATAAAATCAACTCTATGCCCACTTGGATAGTGGAGAAATGAACAGGACCATGTTAACATTGAATCCTATGGAAAATCGCATCGAATCGATCTTAAAATCGAGCTCCCAGATACTACATAAGTACCTAAAGTACTGCCAGTGACCACTAGTGGGCACTCAACGGACCAAATTACTCCTTTGTGTGCTAAAAAAAAATAGAAACTGACAGCAATTTTTGCAGGGACACTGATCTGCTTCAATCTTGCTGGATATGGGGAGAGGGAGCTGTGAAGACAGAGATTGGAGGTAGGAGCAGAAAGGGGCTGGGGGTGGGGTGGAGAGTTTGTGGGCTAAAAACAATCACAGCTCAAAGTGAAAGTAAAAACTGCCACAGCTCAAAGTAAAAATACATTGCAGGAGCCGTCATTTTGATGGACTTTTTATTAGTAAGACATAAAAAAACAAATTGTGTGGAGCAGGCTGCATTGTTCAGCTCCTACCTTTTCTGTTGATGCCTTAAAATGGAGGCGCGGATGTTTCTTCTGCCCCGTGGCTGTGACAGCAGCGCGCACATAGAGTAAGTAGATCCGCAACAGGTGAGGGAGCGGAGGGGAGATAAGGAGGTACTGTAGGTGGTTGGTCATAGTTAAGAGAAACTACTTTTTAGAATAAGTTTTTTTTTTAAGATAATTGGGTTTTATTTTTGTGTTGAAGAGGCTAAGGGGCCCATTTATCATACTAAGGGGCCCATTTATCATGCCAATAGCCGCAAATATATTAAGTATCATTGGAATGTATCAGGAGGGACCACAGCAAGAATCTCTGATCCCTGCTGCGATCCCTCCTGCACTGCCACCGGCTGCTTCCCCCATAGGTTACTATTGGGTATGCGAAGCTGGCCGATGTATCAACATCGGGCAGCAACGCTTCGCATCCCTGGGCTATTGCCATTCTGAGATGGCGGTAGCCCATTGTAGCCTATGGGCTATAGATTGCACTTCCGCTGGGGCAGTGCGGTTAGTGGGGTCGGTAAGGGGTCAGCACTAACCACACATGTGCAGACACCCCCCCCCGGCTCAGCACATCGCATGGACAGGCTCCTTTCGGAGCCCTGTCCCTGTGCGCCAGGAATGATACATCCCGCCAATAGGATCGCATTTTTACAATGCTATCCTGGGTGGTAACAATCCGCCCAGATCACATTGTAAATGCGATCTGTGATAAATGGGCCCCTAATGCTTTTAACTCCTTTGCCGCTGAGGGTTTTCTCACCCTGGTGCTTAGGGTATTTATATAGTAATTTAGTTAGAATCAGGGCTGGGTGCCGGGACACGGAGGCAGCACGAGTGTGGTGCAATGGGGGCCTTGATGGCCTCACTGGTGTCACCAATGTGGGCAGTACTGCGGCGCCAATGTCAATATGGGACCGGGTGGTCCCACCAACGACACCGATGGAGGCGTGCCCGGCACTTACATAGGAGAATGGGAATAGATGTCGTGTGTGTGTGTAGGGCATCTATTCACGTGACGGCACGGGCAGGGTGTTTTAGCAGGGTGCTGCTAAAGTGCCATACAGAAAAGGAAGAACCACAAGTCTAGCTATAGCTGCTGTATAAGGAGTGTGTAAGTATCCTATAAATTGATAGGCCAAAAAGAAAAAAGAATTATACAGCGCTAGGTTTGACTGAATGAAACACACTACCACATGTAAAAAGTTAATAACACAGGGTTGCCGACCCTCCCGGAATTATCAGGAGTCTCCCGAAAATCGGGTCCCCCTCCCAGACCCCCCGGAAGGGTGGGCAACCCTCTCGGAATCAGACCCCCACTGAGCCCCCCCCCCCCCATCACGGCATTTAAATGCCGCAATCCGCGGGTCTCAGAGGAGGGAGCAGAGCTAAAATGACACTCGTGTCGTTTTAGCCCCGCCCCCTCCATGGAGATCAGTGATTTTGACTATTTCCCTAATGGGGGCGGGGCTTAATGACGTCAGTCAAGCGCCCCCCCAGCGGAGAATTTGAAAGTCGGCAACCCTGCGTTATACTATACAGTAACACCCTTATAAATGTTTTGTTACACAGTAGTATCACTACACAGTACACTACACAGTATTGCCACTTACACAGAACACCCACAGTAGTTGTGCCACACATCATGCCCACAGTCGTAGTGCCCAGTACACATAATACCCAAATTAACAGTGCACAATACACCCACAGTAGTAGTGCCACACATAACGGTACTTATGTACTAACTGGGCTGCCGATTTTGAAATCGGGTCCATCGCATCGCATCCGACCATATCGCATGCGATGCGATGCGATGGAGCCGATTTTTCCATAGGATTCAATGTTAAAATGGACTGAGTCCATTTTAACATGGAATTCAATGGGAAAAGGGGTCCTTTTCATACCCCTACTATCCAAGTGGGCATGGAGTTGGATATAAACCTGTGGCGAGCGTAGCGAGCCACCGAGCCCGAAGCGTGGTGAGCGGACACAGAATACCGTCCCCTCGCTACGCTCGCCACAGGTTTATATCCAACTCCATGCCCACTTGGATAGTAGGGGTATGAAAAGGACCCCTTTTCCCATTGAATTCCATGTTAAAATGGACTCAGTCCATTTTAACATTGAATCCTATGGAACAATCAAAAAAATCGGCAGCCCAGATAATACATAAGTTCCCACATAACACCCACAGTAGACATGTCACACATAATGTGCCAATTACACATAATGCCCACTGTAGTAATGCCCCTTACACATAATGCCCATAGTAGTAGTTGGGTGGTGTGGTTATTACACTACACAGTGCTTAGATTGGAGAACTATTAAGCTGCTGATGCGGCTGATGCTTTAATCAAAATAAATCTTCAAATAAAGACAAAGAAAACTTTATTTTTATAATCTATGCATCCATTTTTAAATGGTCAGTAGTGTGATTAGGGGATCAATCCTATTTTTTGCAGCTGCACTAAATCTCGCACCCTTCGCATCCTGGGGTAGCGAGCACTTTTGTTGCCGTAATGATTTGCATCAGAAAATGAATTATAAATAATAGGTTCAAACCCTGGGGAGAATGTGGAGAGGCTGTGGGATGCCAGGTATCCGCGTCCACCCACCTACCACACTACCACACCTGCCACTCCACCACCCACAGCACCCCCACATCCACCTGTGGAAACACCACACACACTCCTTACACACCTGCCCCTCCCCCACCCATGGCACACCAGGCTCTCCCACATCCACAGCAGGCCCAGACCCTGTCTAAACATTTTTTTAACTTATAAATGCAATAAAGCTGGGGTAGCCAACCCTAGTCCTCGAGAGCTACCAACAGTGCATGTTTTGCAGGTCTCCTCACAGAATCTCAAGTGAGCTAATTAGCTCCATCTGGGTATCTTTTAAAATGTTTCAGTGATTAATGAGTGCAGCTGTGCAGCAGCTAGGTTGTCTGGAATATGTGAACTGTTGCATACCCTCCAACATTTGAATATAAGAAATCGGTACACATTCAGAAAGAGGGCGTGGTCATTAAAAAGGGGGCGTGGTCATGTGCAAAAAGGGTGCAGCCACGTCCCCTACTGAATGTGTACTGTGCACCAACCAACTACTACACCCCATGGCTATATGTACCCAGGTTACCTAGGATTGCTGATGGTGTCCCCTGTCCCGTTGCTCCGCTGTTGCATGAGGCGGGCAAGATTCAAATTAATTTCCAGACCGCTGTGTTATGATTGGCTGCAGTGCCTGCACTGTGATTGGCCGCAGATTGTGTAGGCGGCTACCATTGGCTGCAGCACTGTCAGTATTATGCAAACTTATTTATACAGATGGGCAGCTCCCCTGTCAGCCAAGCCAGCATCGGCTGTCATATTCTGCAGTTCCCCAAACCAGCACCACTATAGTGGATCCCCAGCTGCTATCAGGCTCCAAGTGGCCAGCAGTGCATGCTGGGACTTGTAGTTCGGAACAGGAGATTCACGTTTGCAAAACTTGGCCAGCAGATGCGACTACTGGTATAAATTAAGTTCAGGAAAAGGAGGCGAAGAGCGGAAGTAGCGGGAGCAGTCGTCCACCCCCGAAGACACTCCACTTTTCTTACCAGTTGGTCTGTATCGTCCATTGCGGGCCGGGTGGGCACAACAAGCTGGGCCACAGAACGCTAACTCCTGCTGCTCCAGTGTTGCCGCCTTCTCCTCCTCCCCCCGCACGCCCGGGACTGGTGCGAGCTTGCCGCCGCACATGAGTTAGGCAGCTTGCTCTGCATGACACCCAGGCCAGTGCAGGAAGGGAAGCGCCGCTGAGTCAGTATAATAGGGCTGAGCAACTACACGTGTGGGTTAGTTTCTCTGGTACTTATGTATTAACTGGGCTCCCATGTTAAATGCACCCCATTTTTTCATACCCCTACTATCCAACTACGCATGGATTTGATTTTATATAGTGTGGCGAGCCACCGTGCCCGAAGCGTGGTGAGCACACGTGGTCTCATAAGAAAAACGGGAGCCCAGATATTACATAAGTACCGTTTCTCTTCGAGGAACCCTTACTCTGCGACTGCAGCCAGAGTCCAGACACTCCTATGCTGCCCGCACCTTCAATGACACCAGCGCAGGGTTGCCTAAAACCGGTACACTATGATTTAGCCGGTACAGACCATTTAAAAACGGTACTGTACCGACTAAATCGGTACAGTTGGAGGGTATGCTGTTGGTAGCTCTCGAGGGCTAGGGTTGGCTACCACTGCAATAAAGGACCTCACAAGTTAAGGAGGCGGAGCAATGAATCACCTAGTATAATAATATGTTTTGCAAATTAAGCTGAAAGTTGTCAGTACAGTCACACAGCGAGTCTGACAGCACAGTTACACGGTTCTAACTTAACAACAAAATGAATATTGCGTTGGTCCATGGTGGCTGTGCCACTACCAATTCTGAATGAATTGGTAACCCCATCGCCAAGGGGCCACGCCCGATAGCCATGCAATAACAGCCACGGGTGGGGGGGGGGGGAGGGGAGGGGGAGTGGGATGGGATGGGTTTCTTTGTCTCAGGTTCCCAAGCCTGTATGTGGGTCTCTTTGTCTTCGGTTCCCAAGCCTGTATGTGGGTCTCTTTGTCTTCGGTTCCCAAGCCTGTATGTGGGTCTCTTTGTCTTCGGTTCCCAAGCCTGTATGTGGGTCTCTTTGTCTTCGGTTCCCAAGCCTGTATGTGGGTCTCTTTGTCTTCGGTTCCCAAGCCTGTATGTGGGTATCTTTGTCTTCGGTTCCCAAGCCTATATGTGGGTCTCTTTGTCTTCGGTTCCCAAGCCTGTATGTGGGTCTCTTTGTCTTCGGTTCCCAAGCCTGTATGTGGGTCTCTTTGTCTTCGGTTCCCAAGCCTGTATGTGGGTCTCTTTGTCTTCGGTTCCCAAGCCTTTAGGTGGGTCTCTTTGTCTTCGGTTCCCAAGCCTGTATGTGGGTCTCTTTGTCTAACTCACGCCGCACCCACAACGTTTCAGAAATTTTGAGGCCCTTGACCTGGATGAGCCAGGGGGCACCTGCTCAGCTGGGCAATCAGCCACAGACAGGGGTGGGCATTTGGGAGCATTGACCGGGTCTGCTGGCTTGGTTTTGACCGGGTCTTCTGGCTTGATTTTGACCAGGTCTGCCGGCTTGGTCTTGAATTCATCTGCCGGCTTGGTTTTGACCGGGTCTGCCGGCTTGGTTTTGACCGGGTCTCCCGGCTTGGTTTTGACCGGGTCTGCCGGCTTGGTCTTTAATCTGTCTGCCGGCTTGGTTTTGACCGGGTCTGGTGGAAAGATGTTGAATGGGCCTGCAGACTTGTACTTGAACGGGTCTGCCAGCTTTCTCATGCGTAGGTCTGCCCGCACGTACTCGAATGGGTTAGCCGGCATGTACTTGGATGGGTCTGCCAGCAGGGACTTGACTCTTTCTGCCACCAGGTACTTGACTGGGTCAGCCGGCCTGTACCTGGATTGGTCTGCCAGCCTGTACTTGAATATGTCTGCTGGCTTGGATTGTTCTGCCGGCTTGTGCTTGACCTTGTCCGGGTCTGCCGCCTTGTACTTTAATGTGTCTGCCGGCTTGGTACGTTCTGCCGGTTTGTGCTTGACCTTGTCCGGGTCTGCCGCCTTAGATCGTTCTTCCGGCTTGTGCTTGACCAGGTCTACCGGCTTGGCCTTGATCGCCGCTGCCGGCTTGGCCTTGACCGTGGTCGTCGGCTTAGCCTTGACCATGGTCGGGTAAGTGGCCTCTGGGTAGAGTGAGATCCGCTTAGATGTTGGGGGCCTTCGCGCCGGATGATTATTTACCACAAGTGCATACGGAGGCCAGTGTGGTGTTGCTGATATTTGAGCAATAGGCATGTCAGCTGTGACTACTTTGGACACTCTTGTGAAATGAATTTCCGCTGTGACTACTCTAGACTGTGACTTATCTTCTTAAGAGGCTGCAGCAGAATGAGGACCAGCAGCTCTGAGCACTCTTATTTATAACCTCTGTTTGGGCATTGTGATGTCATAATAGTTGTGTTCTATGCATTGTGATGTCATAATAGTTGTGTTCTATGCATTGTAATGTAATAAAGTACTTTCTAGATGCCCAGACATGCCCAGACATGCCCAAGCCAGTTCAAAAGTTTGGAATCGCATAGATATTTCCTTATTTTATAAAGAAAAGCAATGTTTATTTTTAAAATAAAGATAACCTTAAATTAATCAGAAATACACTACACTGTTAATGTGGTAAATGCATAGTTGCCTTCTCTCCTAAATTTTACAGGAGACTCCCTGAGATAGCAGCAATCGCCCTCTCTCCCTGATTAGTCTAGCAATCTCCCTCATTTCACCTAGCCCACATTATGTAGCTGTTACATTTTCGGAAAAAAAGGATAGAAGGATAGATGAACAATCCCTGACACGTACTAGTGACTCTTCTTTAGCAAGTATAGTAGCTCTTACTAACTGCTTTGGGGATCATCTACATTTGGATATGTAATTTTAATAGTTTCCTCAGATGTAGTAAAACACACCCACGCTTCTAGGTGACAAATTCACAATATCTTCAAATATGGAACTAGACACGCCCTTTGGGTGGAGCATGACACACCCCCTCAATGGGCACTGTGCTACATTCTACTACCAAACATAATCTCCCTGAAATTAGTTTTGAAAAGTAGGCAAGTATGATCTTAAGCAATAAACCACATTCTAGAGCAGTAATCCTAGATAGTGTCTGGAAAACAGAAAGTGAAACTAACACTCTGTTCCCAGCTACCAAACACCATGAGGTGAGGTAGGGGACATGTACCCCAACACTAGGACAGTGTTGGTATTGGGTAGTAGCATACCTCCCAACTGTCACGATTTTAGAGGGACAGTCCCGATTTTCGGGTCCTGTCCCGCTGTCCCACCCGCGGCAGCCATTGTCCCGCTGCGGGGGGGTGACAGTTGGGAGACCCCCAATCTAGTAGAATAGACGCTGTGCGCATGCGCACAGCGTCTATTCTCGTATGAAAATGAGGTTGCGGCTAATTAGCATAAGCCGCGCCCTCATTTGCATACGCCCCGCCCCCTTTTCGGGCGCTCGCGCGGCTTTGCCGCGCGAGTGTCCCTATTTCTTACGGACAAAAGTTGGGAGGTATGTAGTAGTAACCTTCCTCTATCACACTAATCACCATGAGGTGAGGTAGCTGTGCATGACATAGGCTGTGACAGGCAGCTCCACACTCCTCTGCTATAATGCCTAACCCACAGCACCTGGTGTGCACATGTGGTCTCCCACTCAGTACTAACCAGGCCCCACACTGCTCAGCTGCCAAGATCAGATGAAATTAGGTCTATCCAGTGTGGTATGGCTGGGGTCTGGGAGAATGAGAGGGAGAAGATGGGAGCCCTGTGGCAGAAAGCCCCTGAAGGGAACGGTCTACAGCAGGGCTGGGCAATTGCGGCCCTCCAGATGTTGATGAACTACACATACCAGCATGCCTTGCTTCCGTTTCAGCTTGGCCACATAGCAAAATGAATGCAAAGCATCCTGGGATGTGTAGTTCATCAACATCTGGAGGGCCGCAATTGCCAAGCCCTGGTCTACAGGGTTGTGGAGACAAAAAAAAAAAAATCACACACAGCGCCTTAATTAGGACAGTGGGTAACAGGGGCGTAGGGAGGGCGGAGCACAAGCTCCAGGTGCAGAGAGATCAAGTGGCGCTGGAGCAATGCAAACTGTGCTGCCGGCTCCCCGTCCTACTTACCCGCTCCCTCCCCCGCCTGGCTGGCTGCGGCACTTACAGTGCTTGTAGTTCAGTGTGCGTGGAGGTGCCGGGATTCAGCATTCAGAGGCACATGGCAGGACGGAGAGGCAGAGACAGTGGCATCATGGGAATTGTAGTTTAATAGGAGCGAGAGGCGACTAGCCGGGAGAGACCATAAACTATTAGTCTGTGCTCCCAAAGCCAGGAGGTGTGCCCTATCATATTGCTGGGGTTAGGTAGGAGGCAAGTAGATAGTAAGGAAGAGATAGGAGGAGGAAAGAAGGGGGAGGGTAGGAGAGGGCTATAGGGTGCAGGCCCCTCCCCGGGGGCGTATAACCATACTTAAGCACAGGACAGGTAAAGGGGGAGGGTCAGAAAGTGCAGCAGGTGAGGCAGAAAGGATTGTCCAGCAAGAACATCCAGGAGGCAGCAGAGGAATGATATAGAAATATTCTGATAAGTATTCCTTCTTATTCTTTTACTTAATTCCATATTCGGCACCCTGCTACCCTGCTGCAATCTGCTGTTACAAACTCCCAACGTCTCTGTAATTTTATGAATTCAATCTTTAATGCAGATAGAATTTTATCACATGTTTTATATTATGCTGGGCAACTTTCCCCTAAGGAATAAAAGCACCTAATAGAGTCTTACACCTATAACCTAATAGTACAGTTGGGATTCAGTGCAGAAGTTATTTAAATGCACACTTCTAGTTTAAGGCCAAAAAATGAGTTCTTAGGGATTTATTATTATACTCTAGTTGCTGCAGCCTTCAGGAAAACAGCATAGAATTAGGCCCAATTCAGGGAAGTTAGAAACAAGTCCCATCCCCCCTCC
The DNA here is from genome assembly GCF_055691185.1 of Crinia signifera. NCBI lineage: Eukaryota > Metazoa > Chordata > Amphibia > Anura > Myobatrachidae > Crinia > Crinia signifera. The sequence goes on from NC_139222.1 coordinate 29,411,189, forward strand.
CCCTAATTATATTACTGAGGGCCTGTTTACATGGCATATACAATACCTTTACCTACCCCTCCCACCAGGCAGGGCATACAATGGAGTCAGCAGGCTGCCTAGCAATGATAAACAAATGCAGAATTCGGGCAATAATATGAAATACATGAAATGTGTGATTATAGATGAGCATTTGTAGAACTGAGTTGTTTCTTATCATATGTACTAGGGGAATTACATACAGTTTTCGGTAACATAATACAATATTGCATAGCAGTGTTATTAGGATATGACAAAGCATATGTTCAGATAGGCAGAATGCAAATATGGGAACGCATGTTTTTTTTTTATTTATTTATTTTTATTTAAAGTTAATATAATGCAGGAAAATTCATTATATGGTGCAATTTTCAGTGTGTAAGGCATCATAGGGGTATAATAGACAGTATTATAAATATGTTGCTGAATGGGGGAATGATATATTGTATCAGGTTAGATTAAGCTGCAGTCAGTAATATAATATGGTGTCGCATACAAATTAGTATGTACAATAATAATAGTATACAGGATATCAATAATTGAATTTATTACGTTTGTGCATGATAAGCATTTTACTGCATATTAGACTGTTATATCTTTGGCTAGGCCAGAGTAACCCTACGTTACTTCCTGAAAAGCGCTGGGTAATCTGCTGCTTTATACAAAATCCTGTGATGTTAGCATTCTGTTAAGTCAATTCATGCAATTGTATAAGAAGTAATGAATATAATTAGGGCACAGGGGCTAGAATGTGCTGGAAATTCGGAAATGGAATAAGCAAAGCAGAATAATCACAGCAAAAATCTAAGGCATTTTGTGTAACATGGGTGGAAAACAGTCATAGGTGCAATAGCATGAGCAGGGTGTAGATCAAATTATGTATAGGAATCAGAAGGGTGCAAGGAGACCTATGCGCAGTGCACCCGCCAGCAATGTGGTGGCAACATCTTATAACCTTTATGCTAATACAAGGGATAACAGCCCCGTCTTTGGAAGCTCAGTACAAGTTCTCTGTCATGGTCATTTAGAACAAAGGTAATGCACTATTTACTGAACAAGCTTAGTGAAAAGTCTAATGCCAACGGGGCTTAATGGAACACTACAAATTTCCATGGGGGTAGCTATTCAGGCACTTGTATATGGTTAGAGGCAGGGTAGGAAATGGAAAAAGGAGAATGCAGGGAAGGTGGCATTATAGGATTATTGCTCAGGTTTTGGGAGGCTGCATGGTGCAACGTATTTACACACAGTACAAACTAACATGTTTTATGTCACCTCGCAGTGCAACCCTTCCTCTTCCACCTGCAGATGCCGAAGGATCGAGGGGTATGGCCAGGCTCATGACCTGGACGGACGCTGAGCTACGGCAATGCCGAAAGCGTAGAATGCAAATGTACTCTTTCTTGACAAGAATGAGTTCTACGTTGTGTTAGTATGCGCATAAAGTAGCAAGAGCCTTACATTCGCCATAGTGAAGAAAGCATTAGTGACAGCGGCACGGAGAAGCTGCAGGTCAGCCGGAGATGTGTTAGTGCAGAGAGTGCAAAGCGCATGCCAAAAGGCCAGGTCACTGGAAATTCAGGCTCATCCATCACATGTCTTACCCAGCAGGAAAATCAGTGAATGACGCCTTAGAAAAGCAACAGTGCAGCGTCGCTTACCAGTATTTTGAAGATGCGCTCAGAATAGTGCGCAGCTGCGGGGTAGGGGCCCAATTGGGGAAGATAGATATTGAATCAGCATTTAGGCTCCTCCCCCTTCACCTACATAGTCACGAATCCATGGGACTAAAGTTCAAGGGCAGTTACTATGTGGCTCTATGCTTACCCATGGGTTGCGCCATTTCATGTGCATTCTTTAAAAAAAAAAAAAAAAAAATTCAGCACGTTCCTGCACTGGTGCGTTGAGGCAGGGACGGGCTGCAGGACAATTGCGCACTATCTGGATGGCTTTCTAATGGTCAGCCAGGTGAACACTTATACATGCGTGCGGCTGTTAAAATCCACGCAGGCGCTGTTCCACACTTTTGGGGTTCCCATAGCAACGGAAAAAACAGAGGGGCCTATGAACAAACTGCCGTATCTGGGAATTGAAATAGATACCACCAGCAGGCTGTGTAGATTACCAGAGGACAAGGTTGCTGGCATTATGAGGCAGATTATTGGAGAGCATGCCAGAGCGAACAAGATTACACTAAAACAGCTCCAATCGTTGTGGGGGACACTGAATTTCACATGCAGGGTTATCCCTATGGGCAGAATCTTCTGCCATAAACTGGAAAGGGCCACAGCAGGGGTAAGTAAGCCGCATCATCTGATTAAGCTGACAACAGAAATCAGAGAAGACATGTTGATGTGGGAGACAATTCTAAGGGAATTCAATGGTATTCGCATCTTGCCGGCACCGCCTGTGTCGAGCAAGAGGCTGCAGCTGTACACCGACGCAGCAGGGTTTTTGGGGATTCGGGGCATATCTCGAGGGAGAATGGTGCACATCCCAGTGGCCGCAGAGCTGGGTCGGAGCAGGGCTGACAAGGAACATGCTGCTGCTAGAGCTGTTCCCGATCACAGTAGCGGTGGAGTTGTGGAGTAGCTGGTTAGCCAACAAGGAAATATCCTTCTGGTGTGACAACCTGGGGGTGGTCCAGGCGGTCAACAGGCAGAGTGCCTCCTCCCCACCAGCGATCAATCTGATCAGGTATTTGGTATTGGTTTGCCTGCGGCACAAGATTAACTTTCGCGCCAAGCACGTCCCAGGGGTAGATAACATCATAGCGGATGCCCTCTCAAGGGGAAAGTGGGAAGCGGCACCTCATGCGCAGCTGCAAGGTTTAACAGGTCCACCTCATTTATGGCAGGTTGTCAAGATGGCGTGAACAAGCTGGTGAAAGACTTGATAGCGCCTGTGACATGGAGAAGCTACAGGGTAGCTTGGGAGGAATGGGGGAAACATAAGAAAATAGCAGCGAAGGAGGGTAAGTGGGAAAGCGAAGTGCAAAAAGAATTCCTGTGGGGAAGGTACAAAGACGAGAAGTCTAGGGCGCAAGCGAGCGTAGCGCTGGCAGCCATTGCTTCCTTTACAAAAGTAGCAGGGGAGGAGGACATTACAAAGAGCTTTACCATCAGCTGAATGATGAAAGGTTGGGGCAGGCGGAGCCCAACGGAACCTGATACTAGCCGGCCCATTACAGAGACAATGCTGGGGCAGCTCATGGCGGCAGCAAAAGACATGTGCAAAGGTGGTGTTTGAAACAGCATTGCTCATGGCAGCATTCGCAATGGCATTCCATGGGGCATTTAGGGTTAGCAAGCTGGTGGCTGCATCAAAAGCCTGCAAGGGGTCAGGCATGTTGGCGGGCAATGTATCAGTGAGCGAAACGGTGGTGGCCTGCAAGATACACAGGTCTAAGACAGACCAACAAGGCAAAGGAAAATGGGTGGCATTGCGGGAAGGAAGCAACCCAGAGACCCACCCCGTTAAGTTGGTAAAATAATACTTGGCGCTCAGAGCCAACGAGGGTAACGGAGGGTCTGAGGCCTTTTTGGCGCACGCGGATGAGTCCCCACTCACGGTATGCCAATTTAAAATCCTGCTTAAGTGATGTGTGAAGGCTAACGGTTGGCAGGAAAAGGAGTATGGTACGCACTCGTTTAGAATTGGTGCAGCCACCACAGCGTTCGAAGCAGGGTGTTCGGAGAAAGAGATAAAATGCATCGGGAGGTGGTGCTCAGCTAGCTACAAGAAGCACATCAGGTTTGGGAGAAAGGAATTGATGCATAGCTAACACCCTGCCTGAGCGGAGGGTCTCCTGTGGTTGGTAATTTTATGTAATTTGTGTGCAGAGGGTCGTTATGAAGGTTTAAGTCATAGGGTGAGGGAAGGTCATGGTAAGGTGGCAGGCTACGGTTCTGAGAACCTAGCGTTGGCGAAAGTACCTGCGGGCCAGCCAAAGTGTGGCGCCAGGAAGCGGAGGCACCCAAAAAGGGGGTGCAGATCTCCAAAGGCCTGGCGTCGGGGGGGGGGGGGGGGGCAAGTTGGGGATCCAGGTCGGTTACCGGTTTCAGTTGCGAGAAAGGGTCCATGGGCAACCCCCCACGGTCGGCTTGATTCAGTTACGTTCGAGGGCTGGTGGACCGCAGTGCTTTCTTTGCCACCTAAGTGATTAAGATAATATTGGTAATCACTTGGCGCTCAGAGCCAACGAGGGTAAGGGAGGGTCTGAGGCCTTCTTGGCGCACGCGGATGAGTCCCCACTCACGGTATACCAATTTAAAACCCTGTTTCAGCGATGTGTAGGAATTTATGCATAGCTAACACCCTGCCCGAGCAGAGGGTCTCCTGTGGTTTCAAAATTTTATGTGAATTGTGTGCAGTGGGTTGTTATTGAATGTTTGAGTCATAGGGTGAGGGAAGGTCACGGTAAGGTGGCGGGCTGCGGTTCTGGGAACCTAGCGTTGGCGGAAGTACCTGCGGGCCAGCCAAAGTGTGGCGCCAGGAAGCGGAGGCACCCAAAAAGGGGGTGCAGATCTCCAAAGGCCTGGCGTCGGGGGGGGGCAAGTTGGGGACCCAGGTCGGTTACCGGTTTCAGTTGCGAGAAAGGGTCCATGGGCAACCCCCCACGGTCGGCTTGATTCAGTTACGTTCGAGGGCTGGTGGACCGCAGTGCTTTCTTTGCCACATAAGCGATTACGATTATATTGTAATCTGATTAATAAATGTGACCTTTAATTCGCCATAAACAAATGACTCTGTTTTGGTTATTTCAGGAGAAAGGGGAGCAGAGGGAAAGGGAAGGGGTGGGAGGGAGGATGTTTAAAGCGGTGGGGTTTCTTAGTCTCTTTAAGGGTAAAAGTATGGCGGGAGCATCAGACGCTCAGAGGTTTAATAGGAGCGAGAGGCGACTAGCCGGGAGAGACCATAAACTATTAGTCTGTGCTCCCAAAGCCAGGAGGTGTGCCCTATCATATTGCTGGGGTTAGGTAGGAGGCAAGTAGATAGTAAGGAAGAGATAGGAGGAGGAAAGAAGGGGGAGGGTAGGAGAGGGCTATAGGGTGCAGGCCCCTCCCCGGGGGCGTATAACCATACTTAAGCACAGGACAGGTAAAGGGGGAGGGTCAGAAAGTGCAGCAGGTGAGGCAGAAAGGATTGTCCCACCCACCCTTGGACGAAGAAGGAGGAACATCCAAGAAGGATCTGTTTACAGCAAACTTCGTTTTAACAGGGCGCGGAAGTACCTGCGGGCCAGCCAAAGTGTGGCGCCAGGAAGCGGAGGCACCCAAAAAGGGGGTGCAGATCTCCAAAGGCCTGGCGTCGGGGGGGGGCAAGTTGGGGACCCAGGTCGGTTACCGGTTTCAGTTGCGAGAAAGGGTCCATGGGCAACCCCCCACGGTCGGCTTGATTCAGTTACGTTCGAGGGCTGGTGGACCGCAGTGCTTTCTTTGCCACATAAGCGATTACGATTATATTGTAATCTGATTAATAAATGTGACCTTTAATTCGCCATAAACAAATGACTCTGTTTTGGTTATTTCAGGAGAAAGGGGAGCAGAGGGAAAGGGAAGGGGTGGGAGGGAGGATGTTTAAAGCGGTGGGGTTTCTTAGTCTCTTTAAGGGTAAAAGTATGGCGGGAGCATCAGACGCTCAGAGGTTTATATGTTACTGCTCAGACTTTGAGCAGTTAACTATTAAACTACAAATCCCATGAGGCCATGCTTTGCCCATACCTCCCAACTTTTGCAGCTCAGCAGTCGGGACGCTGCTGCTGCTGCGCCCCTGGCGCGTCGAAATTTGCTGGGGGCGTGGCCTAATTTGGGGGCGTGTCCTATACTCGCGGCTCCACCGTGAGGCCACGCCCCCATTTTGCCGCTATGGGGGCATGACCCAGAGGCTCTGTGAGCCTCTAGCCATGCCCCCAGCCCCCTGGCTGCGGGAATAGATGCTGTGCGCATGCGCACAGCGTTTATTCCCCGCTGCTTAGCAGCTGACAGGGGGGACTCCCAACAGCCCCCCACACCGCCGCCCGCGGGTGGGACAGCGGGACAGGCCCTGACAATCGGGACTGTCCCGATAAAATCGGGACTGTTGGGAGGTATGCTTTGCCCTTGGCAGGAAGTCTCACACTGAATAAACAGTGGAAACACGCTGCCTGGTGACATGCCTGCGAGTCAGACAGAGACACTGCAGTTACGATTCTGGAGGGAGACAGCTCTGCAGTTCTCTCCCTCCCCCTACCTCCCCTGCGTTTATCTAAGCTTCAGCAGCAGCATCAGGAAGAGGACCCTCCGTGACAATGTGTCATCAATGAGGGTAAAGATTCTGTAATGTGGCTTGTAGTTAATTAAATTGGCAGCTCCTGCAAACAAAATGGAGTGTGTGTGTGTGTGTGTGTATGTATATGTATGTGTTATCTGCGTGTATGTGTAGGTGTTGTATATATGTGTGTGTGTGTGTGTGTGTGTGTGTGCAGGGCCACTGGAGGGAGGTAGGTGGGAGCAGGGACACCCCCTGGATGGAGGTGAGAGGTGATCCCCTCCAACCCCCTCTGCCCGAGCGACTTAGAGGCTGCCGCATCACCCCCCCCCCTTCACATGCCGCCTGCACCAAGCATCCCTCCCCTCCCCCGGGACCCTCTTACTTGCTGCAGGAGGTGCCGGTCAAAACGCTTATGTTGACTGGCTGTTTCCTGTCTCCTGCCGCCACACTAGACCTGAGCCGTCCCGACGCCCAGCAGGTGACTTTGAGACCACAGCCTCCCTTCAGCGCTGCAAGTCAGAGGGCCAGATGTATTAAGCTTAAGATAGTGATAGAGTGATAAACAACCAGCCAATCAGCTCCTTCCTGTCATTTTTCAAACTTAGCCTGTAACATGGCAGGTAGGAGCTGGTTGGTTGGCTGTTTATCACTCTCCATTTTATCACTTTTTGAACTTTGATACATCTGGCCCAGAGTGAGCAGTTAGCCCGACTGCGGTCCCTCCATCACCATATACACCCCGGCTGTGGCGAGTCCTTTCTGGTTGTGGGTGGCACCCACTGTGTGTGTGTGTGTGTGTGTGTGTGTGTGTGTACATATAATGCTGCTTTCAGACCGCATAACTGGCTTTGACCCTGTATTTGAAAACGTTTCCAAAAACGGGTCTGCCAGATAAAACCCCTTTCACACCGCAGCTCTTAAACGGTATACAGGTTGAGTATCCCGTATCCAAAATGCTCGGGACCAGGAGAATTTTGGATAACGGATTATTCCGTATTTTGGAATATTTTAATATTTCAATGATGTATTTTGAATTCTCTTGCATTTATGCTGTATAAACACATAAAATAAACACAAATCTATTTTATTACCACATAAAATACACACAAATATATTTTATTTGTTCAAAAAACAAGGTTTCAAAACATGAAACAAAATTTGTGTACTATCTCAGATATTGAATTTGAATGCCAAGCAATCATTTTCTTGTACATTTATAGTGCCAGTTACATATCATGTCCTCAGTAGTGCTGTTACATATGTCCCCAGTGAGTTTTTAGCTAAACAAAATTTTTTTTCCCACTTTCTGGAAAGTATGGTATTCGGATAATGAATAATGGATATTCGGATACGGGATACTCAACCTGTATTACCGTTTAAGTGCCGATTTTTTTACACTGGCAGACCCGTTTTTGGAAACTTTCCAAATACAGGGTCAAAGCCAGTGCAGCCTTCAGCCCTCCCCTCCCCTCCGTGCAGCTCCCCCCCCCCCTGCGCGTGTCGACACCCCCCGCGCGCGTGTCGACACCCCCCCGCGCGCGTGTCGACACCCCCCCCCCCGCGCGTGTCGACCTACCCCCGTGCAGCCGGTACCTCCGTTGTGGATCCCGGCACTGCAGTTCTCCTGTATGGTCGGAAGCACTTATGAAAAAAAGTGTCTTTCAGAAAATGGCTGCCCCATAGGAAAATCTGTTTAAAAAAAACTGTCTTTCGTATGGGGGCAGCCATTTTCCAAAAGTCACTTTTCTTATAAGAAAAGTGCTTCCGACCATACAGAACTGCAGTGCCGGGATCCACAACGGAGGTACCGGCAGCACGGGGGTAGGTCGACACGGGGGGCGTCGACACGCGCGCGGGGCGGCTCCAGTGCTGTGAATATTTAATGAGCGCTCATTAAATATTCACTGTGCTGAATTTAGGACCCAGCTCATTGGCTGGGTCCTAAATACCGTTTCAGAACCCAATTTTGAGCCTAAAATACCGGTTCTGAAACGGGTAGGACCCTGCATTTTAACCGGTTAGAAAAAACGGTATTTTCTAACCGGTTAAGTGGTCCTGCACCTTTCAGACCGCACAGATTACGTTTTAAAACGGTAAAAAAACGGCAATATACCGTTTACAAAGTGCGGTCTGAAAGGGGCATAAATGGAAGCATGATGGCTCCCGTCAGCAGTGTAACTAGAAATGTTGTGCCCTCCTTCCAAAAAAGTTGTTGGTTTTATGTGTCAAATGGGTATTATGGTTTGTTATATAGTATGTAATGGGCATGTGAATTTATGTGTAATGGGCATTACGGTGTGTCTTATAATGTTAGGCTGCTCCCCCTTTTCATCATGCAAGAGCCCCGTAGCTACACCACTGATGGGTAATAGCTACACCACTGATGGGTAATGACGGGCACTACACTAATTGGAAGAGACACAAACATAAGATCAGTGTCTCTGTTATCTGCTTCTGTGAGCCTACCACAGTAGTAATAAAAGTAACAGAGTATACTAAATAAAAACACAGATAACCTCAATTAGTGAGAAAAAAATAGGGTAAAAATTAACCCCTATATAGGCATCTACTCCCAACAACCAGCACCATGAGGTGAGGAAGGGGGAATATGCAACCTGACACCAGGACAGTGCAGGACAGGGAGGCATAACACTCAGCGCCAGCAGTCTCTCCTTCAAGTCTCCCTCCGTGCAGCATGCAGGATAGGCAGTGTCTGACTAACACTCTGGCACAACTGTTTGAAACTAGGGATGCAAGCAGAAGGAGGAGTTTGCAGGTGCACACTAAATATAAATGCTAGACCTTTTAATAATAGTTTAGGGCCCCTCCCCCTATGAAACTAGGGATGGCCATCGACCATCGATGATTCAAAATCATCGATGGTTCATGGCCAATGTCGAATACTTTTGCCATCGATGAGGGAGAACCAGATGGTTTCCCTCCATCGATGAAACAGCAAAACTATTTTTTGCTGGTTTTTTTTTACCAAAGTGCCGGGACACGGAGCATAGCTCCGCCCCTGGCACCTGCAAAGCCCCACCCCTGTGTTTTGATTGGCCCACAGGCCAATCAAAAACAATAGATGACCATCGATATGTAAAAATATCGATGGTCATCCATTGCATACTTTAGCACCATCGATGGCCTGTTGCAGAATTGCCATCGATGGCAACGATGGCCATCCCTATTTGAAACAGGCACCAGAAGGAAGGAGAGAGGCGGGAGTGATGTCACCCAGGCAGGAAATTTGAAACAAAGGACCTGCACTGGGGCTGGGGGTGGAGCTATGGGCTGCTAAAAAAAAAAAAAAGAACCCCCTCCCGGAGCCTAACCAGGGCTATATGCCCATATAGGACCTGCAACAGGTCATCCCTGGTGGCCTAGAGGGGAAACCAAAAGAACGGGACCCCGCTGCCGGGATCGCCGGAGTTGCCTCCTCCGCCAGCGGTGGTCGCCGATATAGGTATGCCGGAACCCCACACCGGGACTCCGCTTACCTGACTGAAGCTTCCAGACGTTCCAGCGGCTCCCCCGGTGCCTTGTGGAGATGCTGAGGCATCTGGCCATGGAGGTCAGAGACCCAGCACAGCGTGCTTCCTTCTGCTGCAGTGCACTGTGCACAGCGCCTGCAGCAGGCAACCTACAGCACCTGGTGTTCCCATGTGGTCTCCCACAAAAGTACTAACCAGGCCCAACACTGCTTAGCTGCCAAGATCGGATGAGATTGGGCCTATTCAGTGTGGTATAGCTGTAGGTTGAAATAAAAGAAAAAAATGAAGTTTAAACCAGGGCTGAAACAGCCCTACTCCTACAAATGTGCCTGTTCCTGAGGCACCAAGAAAAAAACTGATTAGCCTGGGGGAGGGCAGGATATTAAGGAGGCCAGCCCAGCTGCACTCTCAGAAGTTTAACTCCTTGGTGCCCAGTCTGGAGGACCTAGAATATCCCATGGTACCAGTGGCCCACCATAGGCTGAAGGAAAAAGTTATTTTTCTTTTTTTTCCCCCAAGGGGCCGAGACACAGAACATAGCTCCGTCCCTGACACCTGTGAAGCCCCACCCCCATGTCAAAGAAAATGGATGTTCATTGATAGGTAAAAGCATTGATGGCAATGGCAACGATGGACATTCCTAGACTGCTCCCGATGTCACTGGTGGCTGCTCATCCAGTGTCCCCACCTGGCCCAGCAACAGCATCATAACAGGGAGCACATGGCAGCAGCTCCACCCAGCAGCCAATAGATGCAGAGTTCCTGCGCTGTGTGATGCTGCGTCACTGTGTCTCCCGTGTGCTGTGCGGCGAGTCCCACCGGGGCTGCAGTCACGGAGGAGCAGCCGCTGAGAGCCCCACAGTGGCCTCCTGAGTCTGGGGCCATGATGCAGGGAGGAAGCCGCTAGGTCTACAGTCATTAGGTCGACCCCATTAGGTCGACTGGCAGGAAGGTCGACATGGGCCAAGGTCGACATGACTTAAGGTCGAATTTGCATAAAGGTCGACATGAGGAAGGTCGACTGGTCATAAGGTCGACATGGGTTTTTCACTGTTTTTTTTTATCCGAATGTCGACACAGTTGACATGGACACAGTTGGCAATGAGAATCGGACCCTCGCATCGCTCGCTTCTCCACGCCCTAGTGGATGGTAGGGCATGAAATACCGCCTGTTGGCACATGTCGGCTCAAAAAACAGTGAAAAACCCCATGTCGACCTTATGACCAGTTGACCTTCCTCATGTCGACCTTTATGCAAATTTGACCTTAAGTCATGTCGACCTTGGCCCATATCGACCTTAAGTCAGGTCGACCTTCCTGCCAGTCGACCTAGTGTGGTCGACCTAATGACTGTAGACCTAAGTTCATTCTAATAGATGACCGCTTACCCTTAAAACACCTACAGTAAAACAGAACAGGTGTTATATATTATACAAAGAATTGGTTGATGATGTGTAGGTTGACGTGCACATAGTTCATAGTTGTCACTGGAAAAAAATTGCTACAAGAAAAAATCAACACAGAAAGTTCAACACATGTAAATGTTGACATAAGTGTGGCACTTCATCGGTGTCCATGTCGTCACATGAGAATGAATATGAAAACATTAAAAAAAAGAAAAATAAATCTTCAAAAACTCATGTCAACCTTTTTCATTGTCGACCATAGCCGTGCCAGTGTTTTGCATGTGCCATTTAATCCTGGGGTTGCCGTGAATCACGCGCGGGGGTGGGGGAGGGAGGAGGTGAGGGGTGTCCGCGAATCACGGGAGGTCGTGGGTGGATGCCGTGAATTGCGGGAGGATGGGTCGCGGGGGGGTGTGGGTGTCGTGAATCGTGGGATGGGGGGGGTTGCAGTGAATCGCGGGAGGGTGGGTCGCGGGGGCGGGGGGTTGCCGCAATGACAGGAGGGGGGGTTGGCGCGAATCGTGGGAGGGGGGGTCGCGGGGTGCCGCGAATTGCAGGAGGGGGGGTGTGTCACGGGGTGGGGCCGCAAATCGCGGGAGTCACCGGGGTTGCCGCGAATTGCGGGGGGTGTGCTGCAAATCGCGGGAGGGGGGTCGCCGCGAATCGCCACAAGAAAAAATCAACACAGAAAGGTCAACACATGTAAATGTTGACATAAGTGTGGCACTTCATTGGTGTCCATGTCGTCACATGAGAATGAATATGAAAAAAGTGAAAAATAAATCTTGTCAACCTTTTTCATTGTCGACCATAGCCATGTCAGTGTTTAGCATGTGCCATTTAATCGTGGGGATGCCGTGAATGGGGAGGGGGGGGGGAGGGAGGGAGGTGCATACCCAACATGACTCTCTCCAGGAGGGACACATTGCTCTGTTTCTGGACTTTCTTCTTAATTTATGGATTACCATTACCTGTGCTTAAACACCTTTCTTATCAATTACCCTGTTTAAAATGACAGGTGATGACAATCATAAATTAAGATGGAAGTCCACAAACAGAGCATTCTGTCCCTCCTGGAGGGGGTCATGTTGGGAGGTATGGGGCGCTCACCTGGTGTGTCTGGTGTGTAGCTGTGTCTTTGCTGTGTAACATGGAGAAGCAGAGGGTGTCTGGCACTGTCTGTGGGCTCACTGGGCTGGTTCTCTGTCATGTGAGTCAGTCATGTGAGTCAGAGGCTCCACCCAGGGTTATAGCTCCAGACACACTTTGAGTGACAGATGTAGCCAAATATATAAGAGATTAGACCTGGGATGAGGAACCTTCAGCCCTCCAGCTGCTGTTGAAATGTGCATCCCAGCATGCCTTGCAACAGTTTTAGCATGGCCAAATAGAAAAACGGTAGCAGGGCATGCTGGGATGTGTAGTTCAACAGTAGCTGGTGGGCCAAAGCTCATTGCGTTAGAAAGAAATCACAGTCACCAGGTGAACAACGCCAGGACTCCTATAGCTGGGGAGCAAATGTGAGTTATGACCGCTTTACAGACAAATCCAGGGGCTACTTTTCTTGGCTCATCCACCTGGGATCCTGCTGCCTTTGACACTATGGATAACCCTTTCCTCCTCCGCACCATACACCCCAATTGACCTCTAGCAGTGTCCTTGCCTGATTCACCTCACTAACAGCTCCTTCTTGGTGCCTGGCTCCGGCTCCTCCGCACCCCCTTCCACCCTCCCTGTCGTTGTACCCAGGTTTCAGTCCTTAGCCCTCTTTACTCCCTGTGCACCTCTTCCCTGGGTACGCTCATAAGATCATTCGACCTTCAATACCACCATTATGCCGATGATATGCAACTGTACCGCTCCTCTTCTGACCTCTTCCCGTCTGCCCAGTGGCCTCTTTGCCATCTTCTCATGGATGTCTGAGCACTCTTTGAAGCCCAACATTGGCAAAACTCATCATCTTCATCCAGAGTCTCCACCGCCACCAATATCACTTTTGACAACCCCATCATCTCCACCGCTCCCAAACTCCGCTACTTGGGCATAACTCTTGCCTCCTCACTCACTCCCCACGTCCAACCTCTGGCTCAATCGTGTTCCAGCTACACAACCTCGCTCGCAACAGGCCGTTCCTCTCCCAGAGTACCACTAAACTTGTCCAATCACTGGTCATCTCTCTCGCCTCCAACTTCGTTCCCTTCCAATCTGTTCAAAACTCTAGACAGATTTTCCTTTCCTGCCGCTTCATCAGGCTTTGACAATATCTGCATTGGCTCCCATTCCCCTACAGAGACCTCTTCAATCTCCTCCCCATTACATACCATTCTCTCTATAACGCTATTGCTCCCTAATTTAGTTAGATGGGAGTTCTATTGAAGATGGGACATCTTCAATAGAACGCCCATCTTAGTAAATTTCCAACCTCATCCCCCTACACACAGTGGGCCTTATTGTAGTTCACTCTTAGAGGCAAATTCCTTCTCAAATGGACAAAACCATGTGCACTGCAGGTGGGGCAGATGTAACATGTGCAGAGAGAATTAGATTTGGGTGGGGTTTTCTGCAAAGTGAGATCTATATTGCAGTGTAGAAATAAAGCAGTCAGTATTTACCCTACACAGAAACAAAATAACTCACCCAAATCTAATTCTATCTGCACAATGTCACATTTTCTTTCACATACTGGTCTCTGACCCCTGAGGCTGACGGCAGACATCTGGAATTGGTATCAAATATCCAAATTCACATAAAAGATCTGTAGTGTTTATTGGTCTTCTTAACATCATTGTAACAATGTTATTTTAACCCAAACAAAAAATATGTTAAATCGAATTCAAAATCAAAAGCATGAAATGTTTGTTACTTATATAGGTCTCCTCAGTCCATCACAAAAACATAATTTATATAAACCAGTTATAACTAGCCGATTTGCCCAGGTTCAGCCGGCTTAACTTATCCCGGAGAAGCATTTTACCCCTTTTTCACCACCTTAGGATTCGAATTTTGAGGGTTGCTGCAAATATCGGTCACTGTTTACAGACCACCCAGCAGGTCACATGTTCAAGGTCATCAACTGTCATAATTTCCAGAGCACAATGGTGATGCACTGGTAGACGTTTTGCCACATAACTCCGAAACGAAGCAACCAATCACAATGCTGATATTATTTTGCAAATCTACAGACCAAGAGCTTTCATTTAATACCTGATGCAAAGACAATGGCATCATCGAAATATCACTCATAAAAGTTGTCCTACTACTATTAACATATAGATTACACGGTCTGCCCTCTGCTGGGGAAAAAGGTTAGGTACTTGTTTCCTAGCACGGCCACACCGATTTACATCGGGGTGGTCGTGTCGGAAAAATCGGGTCGATCGCATCGCATGCGATTTGGTCGCATGCGATGCGATCGACGCGACCGACCGATTTTCGACCCGATTTTTTGATTGAATGAAATGTAAATCGGGTCCCTGGGACCCGATTTTACATTGGATTCAATGTAAAATATTCCCAACCCCCCCAAATTTAACGGCGTAAACCCCACCCCACGATAGACGCCAACCCGAAGCGTGTGGAAAAATCGGGGGCATCGCGTCGGGACCAATGTTAATGGTCCCGACCGACGCGATGCCCCCGATATTTTACCTTTCCCGACACGATTTCAATGTTAAAATATTTTTTAACATTGAAGCCTATGGAAAAATCGGGGGCATCGCGTCGGGACCAATGTTAATGGTCCCGACCGACGCGATGCCCCCGATATTGTGTCCTAGCCGGCAAAATGGACCTGATTTCAAAGGAAATCGGGTCCATTGTGTGGATCGTGTACCTTAACTTAAAGGTACACGATCCATAAGATTGTGGCCGTGCTAGGAAACAAGAACCAAAGGTTATTTTTTTTTTACAAACTGCATAATGTGGTCGGGAATATTGACCCAGGTGCCAAAGTCAGCCTGTGACAAGAGATCATAAAGGTCCTTATTTTTTTTTGGGCCTCTTCCCAGCCGGCTGAGTGTTTGTGCGAGGGTGCCGGCCAGACCGGCGGGAGCCCTGGGGACCAGCAGTGGTGGCCTCTCCAACCGGTGCTATGGTTGAAGGTCCGGGGGATGCCAATCTGGACAGAATGTCCCGTAGTCCTTGATGGAGAGCAGATACTTCCTGCATGCCTCTCTCTCTCATGGCGAGTTCTTTCTCTTTTATGGCGAGTTCCTGGTGTTTGAGTAGATTGGCCTCTGCCTGGAGATGTGTCAGCTGCTGCAGGGAGTTGGAAATGTCTTCCAATAATGAGATATTTCGTATGTTTCCCCCTCTAAGTTCTTGAAGTATTGATTCAGGGCTTGGCATTTGTGTCACTGCAGGCTGTTGGTGCAGTGCTGTCACTGCAGGCTGTTGGTGCAGTGCTGTCACTGCAGGCTGATGGTGCAGTGCTGTCACTGCAGGCTGATGGTGCAGTGCTGTCACTGCAGGCTGATGGTGCAGTGCTGTCACTGCAGGCTGATGGTGCAGTGCTGTCACTGCAGGCTGATGGTGCAGTGCTGTCACTGCAGGCTGATGGTGCAGTGCTGTCACTGTAGGCTGATGGTTCAGAGATGTCACTGCAGGCTGATGGTGCAGTGTTGCAGACTGTTGGTTCTGTGATGTCACGGCAGGCTGCTGGTGCAATGTTGTCACTGCGGGCTGCTGGTGCAGTGATGTCACTGCAGGCTGCTGGTGCAGGGATGTCACTGCAGGCTGCTGGTGCAGCGTTGTCACTGCAGGCTGCTGGTGCAGCATTGTCACTGCAGGCTGCTGGTGCAGCGTTGTCACTGCAGGCTGCTGGTGCAGCGTTGTCACTGCAGGCTGCTGGTGCAGCGTTGTCACTGCAGGCTGCTGGTGCAGTGCTGCAGGTTCTTGGTGCAGTGCTGTTACGGCAGGCTGCTGGTCCAGTGCTGCAGGTTCTTGGTGCAGTGTTGTCACTGCAGGCTGCTGTTGCAGTTTTGTTACCACTGGTTGCTGGTGCAGTGATGCAGGCTCCTGAAGCAGTGTTGTCACTGCAGGCTGCTGGTGCAGTGTTGCAGGCTCCTGAAGCAGTGTGCTCACTGCAGGCTGCGGGTGCAGTATTATCACTACAGGCTGCTGGTGCTGTTGAGGTGGGGTTGCGCTTGCCACATTCTCCTCAGAAACCAACTCAGGAGCATCAACCACAACATCTGCAATATAATGTACATCATTACTAACAAGATCAATCATTAACATTTTATAAAGGAGCAATGTAAGAGCAGATTACCAGCGACGGCATGTGTGATTCTTTTGCGAGGCAGGTCACGATCTACACTGGCAATGCCGAAGACCTCTTGCTCTTCGATACACCCCATTGCTTGCATCTCCAAAGACGTGTATTCTAAGGTTTGAGGGAGCGGACCACCACCAGCCCTCCTTGCATGCAGACGTCGGTCTCGTATCTTCAGCTTCAGTCTGCATCTGAAGTCCGCCCACCTGTAAGGAATGACAATTTACTACGGTCAACATCGGTTTTAGAAATATCGTAGATGCCAAACATGCAATAAATAATTAACAGTAAAAAAAAAAAACATTAAATATCTTCGCATGCAGAATAACACTAAAAGTAATATATACGAGGGTGAGTCAAAAATGATCCGCACTTCTGTTGGCTGCAATCAAATCTTTCAGTACGACGTCGCTGTCGCCTCAGTCACGGCTGTGCAGGATTGAATGAGTTGCGTAAGTTCATTGGTGACGGCAGTACAAGAAAAAATGGCCGCCCTGCTTGTGAGTTGCATGTGTTTTGTGGATTGAGGGTGTGTCTGGTACCAATATTTATCTGGAGAAAGAAGTGTGTATGAATGGACAGAGAATTTCAGAGATGGAGGCACAAGTGTCAGCCATGAAGACGGAGCCGGAGAAAGTTTTTGACTCACCCTCGTTGTTTTTTTTTAAAAGTAACTCACCGCCTCCGCACTTCACCGACCGTGCGGACAATGGGGGCTTCTCTGTTTACAGCTTCGGTAATTTCATGCCACACGCGGGCTTTGGTGGATGCGCCCATATTTTTTGGCCCGTGATGAATGTTCTCCATTGCCAACTGAACAAGAATATCCAGTTCTTTCCGGCTAAAGCATGGCTGCCTCCTTTTTTTATTTGCCGGCAGAGGAATGCCTTCCCGAGTAGCCTGGCTTGTACCTGGAATCCCGGGCACATTTTCTCTCAGAATCCCAGTGATATTCCTTTTCTGGTCTGGTACTTGTGTTTCATTTCTCACTCCCCTGGCACGTCTCGCGTCTGCCTGAATCCGCAGAGATGCCCTTGTTAAGCGATGCGTTATGGGATCCATGCGGTCGGCCAGCTGCTGCAAATGAAAAAGTATGAAAGTGCATCAGGAAAACATGGTGTGCCAACCTAGTTTTGCCGATTTTAAAAAATATTGGCATTCTCACACAAATCCCCGAAATCTCTGGCTGCTTAAACCCTATTTGTAACCCAGTTACCTCTCGATCTGGATCCAAGAACAAAAGAACCAGCTATGCACTGAACAACAACAATTACTGTGAGGTAATTACCCCCGATGATGTACATCCGCACAAATTAGCTTATGCACGCTGAAGTGCCGATTTGCATACACACCAACCCCTTTAATAAGTAATGGGGCATAGTCAAAATTTAGATTCACTACCTTCAGGATGGTATGTCTTTCCTTTTATTTGCAGCATGCAAGGGATTAGTAGCATGCCATGTTTACCTGTGGCACCACACCATGTTTTCCTGATGCACTTCCATTTTTTTATTTGCAGTGGATGGCTAGTTCTTTTAGCAATGGGTATCCGGCTATTTTGTTCTTGTGCCCAGACATAGTATGTTTTTTGCTGAAGGGAAGTGTGTGTGTGTGTGTGTGTTTGGGGCAGGCATGCTGATGGAAGCAGAGGAATACCGGGCCCCGGTAAAATTTTGGGGGTGTGGCCTAAGTGTGTGTGGTGTGGGCACCTCCCACACTTAGGCCACACCCCCAAAATGTTTAGAGGAGGGTGAAAGAAAACTCTAAAAACTGTAATCTCAGAGGCAGCACACACCTACAGCATGTGCTGTGCTGACAGCAGGCTCAGCATGACCTCTCATGCTGTCAGTGAGACACTCATGCTGAGCCTGCTGTCAGAACAGCACATGCTGCAGAAGTGTGTGCTACTGTTGCTACCCGGGAGGGACAGAGGGGGAAGGGAGGGGTCGGACCAGGGCCCCTGCAGGGCCCCTCCAGCAAGCCTGGGCCCGGGTAATTAGTACCTGCTCCCCCCCTCTCTCTCGGCTCCCCTGGATGGAAGATCATTAGCACACCATGTTTTGATGCACTTCCATTCTTTGTTTATTGCAGTGGATGGCTGGTTCTTTGGTTCTTGTATCAAGATTGAGAGTATATGTGTTTGTGTGTGTGTGCGCACCATGCTGTGGTATTTTGTGATGTAAAAATATTTGTTTTTTAATAAAGTTTAAGAAAAAAAAAAATTCATCAACAACAACACCATGCAATGCATCCTAATTTATAACCAGGTATTTAGATGGCTATTATTATCTGGGCGAGAAGTAGACAGTTATGGCCCTCTGACTTCTGAGGGACTACACACCCCAGCATCCATTGCATTTGTCTGTCTGCGGGGATATTGGGGCTTGTAGCTGCAGAGCAGAACACTGACAAACATGACCATAAACTCTATTTGAGCTGGGTCTCCCATACCCGAAAACCGGTATATTTCAGCCATGCAGTAACGTCATGATGTGAACCAGCACTGTGACATCAATCATGTAAACAACAAATGACAGCCGATGTGGGAGTGGCTCTGCAGCCTTTCCCTCTCTCCGCTAGCCCTTCCTGATCCCACTGCTAGCACAGCATGGGAAAATTCCCATATTCCGAATGCTCCTGGTCCTCAGTATTCCAAACATGAGATAAACATCTTGTATTACAAATACTAACCTGGAAACCAGAGAATAGCAGATAAAGCGCAGCATCAGATGTATGAATATAAAACAAAAGATGCACAAAACATAACCACAGGCAAACTTCATTGCCCAAAGTACAGTGCAGTGATTAGGGAAGGGCAGAACACAATAAGACATCACATGTACACCACTAGTGCACAGCCAAAGAGAGGGGACACGGTACACCAATTGAGAGCCCACGTTGCTCATCGTCACATTGACTAGCCCCCCCCTCCAAAAAGTGAAAAACTCATGTCAACCTTTTCACATGTTGACATTTTGTGCATCAACAGTTTGTTTATGTTGACCTTTTGGGGTTTACCTATTGATTGTCGATCTAGACACTGTCAACCCTATGATCCATACCTGCAATTACTCACATATGTTTTTTTCACGTCAAAGAAATCTTCAAAAGCTTTTTTTTTTTTTTTTTTTAAGAATCGATAAAAAAAAAACAAAAAAAACTTTAATTACAAATCAGATTTTCAGATCATACACAATGTGTATTACATGTCCTGCTGGCGCTTGCAGAGGTGCCACCAAGTATTATAGCAGATTCAACTATTCTGTGTCATGCCAAACAGTAAATATAATTAACATATTGTTTAAGAGGACACTGTCAGCCATTTTAATGTAGCCAACCAATAACAACGCATAGGAGGTAACCAATAATAAAAATGTGCCACTGCTATAATGACAGCCGCTGCCTTTCCCAGTACGGAGCTCTTTACGTTACCGGCGGTCATGGAAAAATGCCTAGGCCACGTCTCATGTGCCAGACGTGGTAAGTTAGTGGCCAATTGCGCAGCAAATGTACCTTCGTCCAGTTGTAACTGTGGTGGTGGCGTTCGGTATAGTGATCTACAATATATTTTAATAATGTCTATGATTTGTAGTGAGAGCTGCCTTGCCTGATGCGCTGCTCCTGTGGGTGTTGGTAATATTGGAGTTTGCATGCCGAGGGGCCAGCTGAGTTCTTGATAAATGGGCCCCTATAGATCTATTATAATTAGTTGTAAAATATAACTATAACTCTAAGACCGGGTATATGGACCATGGAGGGAGTGTGTCCTGACTCCGGCGCCACCCGGCCGTGACTCACGCAGCCGCTATTATGGGAGCCACGGCCGGGCGGCGCAACAGTCAGGACACAAAACAGAAGACAGCAGGCGGCCGGCAGACAGGGCAGGGATGCCGTTTGCGGTGCATGGTTCCGGCGCCCTATGAGCTTGTGCTCAGCCGTCTCTGTCCTCGCTACGCCCCTGCCGGACGTGAACAGCTTATGATAAAGTTTTGAATAGGTCTTAAAAAAGTTTCAAAATAAAATTTTTGTGAAAGTATTTTTTTTGTGTTGGATTTTCCAGAACCTGGAGCTGGCGTCTTAAGTTCAAAACCTGCCGTACAAATAAAGTTCAACAAGGATGCCTCTCCCATAGTCATCTATAAATCTTATGGTAGCCAGACTCAGGGGCACCCCTAAGATTCTGCCGCCCCTAGTCAGCTGCCTAATGGTAGAGATGGCCCTGTATGTGTGGAACGTTGAAGTTGTTCTGAAAGGCAATGAGATCCGCCTGCGGAAGGCCCCATGGTGGTGTCAGACAAAAGTCTCTACCCAGGAAGGGATTTTGGCCGCCATTGTAGTCACGGTCTTTGTTCCTCCTGACCCATTCCACTGGCATTGCTTTATCCAGCTGAATATAAACTGGCCCGCCGACCAAGACGGGGCAGGCTTCCGAGAGGGCCAGGAGATTGAGCACACTGATCGGCAGAGTAGTCTGCTAAGGAGACGAATTTCTTGTAGTATGGGACCACAAACTTGGAGACTACCACCTGTGGTCCCAATGGCCCAATCTGGACTGACAAGGGATCGTCCATCTAATTTTGGGGAATTTCACACTAGAACTCCTTGGTGTGGTGGACTTAATCGAAGGAGGAGACAACAATTTCATGCACAACCAGAACGATGGATGAGGCAATGACAGTACTGTCCGGACCTATTTCTGCAGGGTCCATGTTTTGGACTGCGGCATGAAAACGGAGCAGGAAGTCCGTGGACAAATCACACTGAAGCCCCGCCCGATTTGGTGACCAGGTCTCCACATGTCGAGCTTCCCAATCAGAGTCTATTCAAGGTTGCTGACATATGTGGCATGAGACAACCTTACAAATGATGAGTGTGCTTAGCTATATGTGTCCACCTTGGGAGCCAGCTCCCTGCTGGATAACTGACTCCCTGCCGCAACCACAAAAGCCTCCACAGAATGAGCCTCACGCCACAAGCACTTAGAGAACTTTTATGTACACCGGCCCCTTAAATATTAACAAACAAGTTAAAAGCCGGTCAAATTGACAGCTTAGTCCCTATCTGCTCCTACCTCCAATCTCTGTTCTCACAGCTCCTCCCTCTGTCCATATCTAGCGAGCTTGAAACAGATCATTTTGGTTTCACTTTCTGTTAAGGAGTAATTTGGTCCGTTGAGCGGCCTCTAGTGGTCACTAGCGGTACTTCACCTAAAAAAAAGATGAGAGAAGATGGAGCAGCTCTCAATGGAGCTGCTCCTGGCAATAAAATCGCCATTCGCCGCTCCAGCTGACGGAAGAGGATGCACGCACCCCATTCCGTTGGAGCCCTCCAAAGCCTACCGCCGGTCCCCTGCACCTCCCCTACAACCCCCACTCCCTGCCCGTCTCCATGAAGCGGAGACGGGCAGGGAAGCCACTAACCGCGTGAGACGCTCGCACGTCCCAGTCAGCTGGAGGCGCTCCATCTGTAGTTTGCCTTTAATATCGCAGCCATTTAAAAACTGGGGATTACATACACAGAGAGTGTTCGTAAATGTACCCTTTAATAATTTGCCCAATTCCCTGTGGTGTGGGTCACTCCCATAGTGCTTCATTCTAGCACCATGCACCTACCAAAATCCGTGCAGTTCCTCTTCTCTGCTTGGGGTGTCACATTTTGCTGTGGTGCTTCTAGCACAGTTTGGGCTGTACCTCTCTGCTGAAATACAGATCAGACTGTGCTAGAAGCACCAGAACAGAGAGCGACATCCCAGGCAGGAAAGGGGAACTACACGGATTATGCCAGAATGAATGCTACTCACATAGTATAAACCAGTGTTTTTCAACCACTGTGCCGTGGCACACTAGTGTGCCTGGAGCTGTTCTCAAGTGTAGCCCCAGATCTAGAGATGCCTAAACCAGTTTACAGCCACCACCAGTTCAACTGTTATTTACTGGTCGCTTCTTTTCTTGTAAAGGGCCAATGTATTTTTGTGACCTGTGGGGACCAGTGTGATTGTTTTTTTATATGGGGGCCAATAGGTTGTTTTTTTTATTTCCTGTGGGGGGCCAATGTGTTTTGCCCTGTGGGGATCTTATGGTGTGCCCTGGCAATTTTAAAATCCTATTTAGAGTACCGCAAGGTAAAAGGTTGCAAATTACGGATATAATCCCCAAAATGCACATTACACGGTTTACTTAATGAGAGAATATGCAAATTAAAAAATAACACAAATCAAAGGCGAATTGGGTCATTAATCTGGTTATTGAAAAGAGGATTGTAGCCAAATAGAAGACAGTCAGAATGCACTGTACTGTATTTAGGCATTACAATCGGAGAGGCCTTATCCACTGCACTAATAACTGGTAAATTCTGCATTTAAATATCAAAGTTGGCATGGCACACATATGGAAATATATGGAAAATATATAATATCAGAACAGGGCAGCTGTGAGCCCCTATATGGAGCGACACTTGAATTGCTTCGTCAGGCGCCATCTAGTGGCCACCAGCGCACACAACACTAGAGGCATAGAGAAGTAAACCCTTTATAATACAGCGATTACAATGCCCAGGACAGGATAGCCAATGATCAACTAGCCAGGTGATCAGGCAGCCAAATGGCGATTAGACAGCAAAACGATAATCTTTCCTTGTGATAGGACAGCCATGAGACAGGACAGCCAATGGTCAACTAGCCAAGTAGGGGAAGGACAGCCTAGTGGTAGGCACCAAGCTTCTTCTCCAGTGCAACACAATATATCCAACAATTTCTCAATTACAGTACAACCGCTATACATTTCTAGATGCAGATATAAACGAGTAGAATAGTTGCTGTAAAAAATGCAAAAATCAAAAAAACTTTCCTCCCATGAGAGAACTAATGTCTATACAGCTTCAGAAGTAAAAATCTAAGTGATCCTACATGTCAATCGTCAGATACACAGAATAATAATAATAATGTGCGAACCGTCCTAGTATTCCCCACCCACGGACATGAATATGGATTAGTAGAATGATGGATCTTACACAGATATGTAACAGACCCCTCTGGCCAACTCCCTGGAGCCGGGGTAGCCAACCCTAGTCCTCGAGAGCTACCAACAGTGCATGTTTTCCAGATCTCCTCACAGAATCACAAGTGAGCTAATTAGCTCCATCTGTGTATCTTTTAAAATGTTTCAGTGATTAATGAGTGCAGCTGTGCAGCAGCTAGGTTGTCTGGTAAATGTGCACTGTTGGTAGCTCTGGAGGACCGTGGTTGGCTACCCCTGTACTAGAGTATACGGTCATTGGGTTGACCAACCAAAGGTTGACATGAATTGGGTCGACAATGGTTAGGTCACTCAAAGGGGGGTGGATCAGTTGGTCACCGGCAAGTTGTTAGACAGTCATTAGGTCGACATGCAGAAAGGTCGACATGGGTTAGGTTGACAGGGTCACAAGGTCGACAGTCAAAAGGTCGACATGGGGTTTTTCACAGTTTTTTGACCCCAATAAGGACACAACCGACATGGACACAGGTTAAAGTGCAACGTGTCCCCTCGCATCGCTCGCCATGCGTCTGGCACAGTGCCTCGCTACGCTCGGCACACTATTTTATTCTCCCACCACGCTCTAGTGGATGGTAGGGCATGAAATCCCGCCTGTCGGCACATGTCGGCTCAAAAAACAATGAAAAACCCCATGTCGACATTTTGACTGTCGACCTAACCCTTGTTGACCTAATAACTGTCCAACAACTTGCTGGTGACCCAATGACCGTATCCCACACAAAGGGCTGACATGGGATTTTACTCTATTTTTTGACATGGTTGACACGGACACCGCATCGGTGCACCACGCCCCCCTCGCATGGCTCGCTCATGTTGACTTATTAAGTGTCACCCTTCCCATTGTCATCCTAATGCTTGTGTCAACCTTCCACCCACCTAAGCCATGTCGATTTTCACTTGTCAACCCAACACCATTTACCAAAGGTAGATTTTACGATGTTACTCGGTCATTTTTTTTATATTACTGTTTTTATTTTTATTTATTGTTGGTCAATGATTATTATTAATAAGAAGGTTGTTTTATTTGATTTTTTCTTGATAAAAAAGCGATATTAAAATCGCTGTTGGGTTGCCAAGGCTAAAACATACATTTACTACGAGATTCATTTTTAAACGTTAATAAATGTTTGTTCTAGCACTGGAAAATTGATTTAAAACAGTGATTCTCAAACTCGGTCCTCAGGACCCCACACAATTCCCGATTTCCAGGTCACCTGACAGGTGCACTCATTACTAACTGACACGTTTCAAAAGATCCACCGGTGGCGCTAAATATTTCACTCGTGATTCTGTGAGGAGACCTGCAAAACATGCACCGTGTGGGGTCCTGAGGGCCGAGTTTGTGAACCTGTGATTTAAAAAGATTGATTTTTAGCGACCTACAAATCATCCAACATCGACATATAAAAAAATAATTAAAAAAAAGACAATAAAAAGTAATATAATATAAAAAAAAACATTCCAACATCGACCTTTTCGTAAATACACCTCTATTTATTTTTTTAAATCACAATTTATCCTATCTTTTCCCATTACCCACTATTATTTTAATATTAAGCTTCAATATTACTTATACGTTTTGTCCACACACACATTTTTTATTAATCAGCGCAAAGTTGTCATATAGACCACACGGTGATAAGTTCTGTGGTATTTGACGAGACCCTAAAACCCATTTACCTGGTACTCCTGTGGGGTCATGTGATTCTCCTCTATACACTCCTGTGTATAAAAAGGATGGGGACATCTCTCTGGGGTATCTCTGTTACTGGCACCATCTGCAGGAGACACACAGTGACTGAGGACATTGTACTGTATATACAGCGAGTAAATATGATATGCACAGTATATGTAATGCAGACCTAGGATCCCCGGACCTGTATACAAATGGAAAGGCGAAAGTATACAGAGAATAACAAACGTTTGTATCACTCGTGAAATAAAGATTAATAAATGCAATCTAGCAGACTATGAACATGGAATAATTTCAGACACTCGCATCGTCACTGGATACTGAAGTGTAAAGTGTGTGTGTGTGTGTGTGTGGGGGGGGGGGGGGTAAGGGGGGCATATAGAGGACGAATTTAACAGAGTCAACCAGAATCACCACCATACTGTACGTTCAAGCACAACTTGCAGAATAGGAGGACAACCCCTCCATACGACCCCTGGAACCATAAGAACATGTCAATTCTGAAGAACAGCGTCAGTCGCAGACCAGTCCGTTATATATCTTCTGCCCAGTGGTTGCGCAGGAAGTAAGATGGCGGAGACGTTACAGCCGCGTACAGGATCGCAAGATGAGGCACGCCCCCAAAACAGTCATGACACGCCTGCGTTACTGCCGCCGCTCCACGTTACCTTCCAATCAATCACAACACAACAGCCGATTATCGACCCACTGCAAAAATAATCTGGTTTGTGTCCAACCAGATTCTCTTGGGTGGATTTGGGCATATACCATGAATGTGCAGAGAATAAAGGTGTTTTACATTTTGTGGAGATATAAGCTCTTTTTCACTTCAGGAATGTTAGGGAGATGGGAACGGCCTGGCTGCACAAGGGTTAGATTATCTTTTTACCTTTTTACTTGAACTTCTGCATCAATTTTTCCTGTCTAAGAGGGACTGATGGCTCCTGATGTATGAGATACACCAGAGAGTGTGGGGAGGAGACTGGTCAGATCTCTGGTAACACACAGTGACATGATGTGAGGGGGAGAGCAGGAGTATAATAGGGGCTGTTGGCTGCTG
The DNA here is from genome assembly GCF_055691185.1 of Crinia signifera. Classification (NCBI taxonomy): domain Eukaryota; kingdom Metazoa; phylum Chordata; class Amphibia; order Anura; family Myobatrachidae; genus Crinia; species Crinia signifera. The sequence continues at coordinate 29,437,415 of NC_139222.1, forward strand.
ATGTATGAGATACACCAGAGAGTGTGGGGAGGAGACTGGTCAGATCTCTGGGCTGGTAACACACAGTGACATGATGTGAGAGGAGAGCAGGAGTATAATAGGGGCTGATGGCTCCTGATGTATGAGATACACCAGAGAGTGTGGGGAGGAGACTGGTCAGATCTCTGGGCTGGTAACACACAGTGACATGATGTGAGGGGGAGAGCAGGAGTATAATAGGGGCTGATGGCTCCTGATGTATGAGATACACCAGAGAGTGTGGGGAGGAGACTGGTCAGATCTCTGGGCTGGTAACACACAGTGACATGATGTGAGGGGAGAGCAGGAGTATAATAAGGGATGATGTCTCCTGATGTATGAGATACACCAGAGAGTGTGGGGAGGAGACTGGTCAGATCTCTGGGCTGGTAACACACAGTGACATGATGTGAGGGGGAGAGCAGGAGTATAATAGGGGCTGATGGCTCCTGATGTATGAGATACACCAGAGAGTGTGGGGAGGAGACTGGTCAGATCTCTGGGCTGGTAACACACAGTGACATGATGTGAGGGGGAGAGCAGGAGTATAATAGGGGCTGATGACTCCTGATGTATGAGATACACCAGAGAGTGTGGGGAGGAGACTGGTTAGATCTCTGGGCTGGTAACACACAGTGACATGATGTGAGGGGGAGAGCAGGAGTATAATAGGGGCTGATGGCTCCTGATGTATGAGATACACCAGAGAGTGAGCGGAGAAGACTGGTCAGATCTCTGGGCTGGTAACACACAGTGACATGATGTGAGAGGAGAGCAGGAGTATAATAGGGGCTGATGTCTCCTGATGTATGAGATGCACCAGAGAGTGTGGGGAGGAGACTGGTCAGATCTCTGGGCTGGTAACACACAGTGACATGATGTGAGGGGGAGAGCAGGAGTATAATAGGGGCTGATGGCTCCTGATGTATGAGATACACCAGAGAGTGTGGGGAGGAGACTGGTCAGATCTCTGGGCTGGGAACACACAGGGCTTTATTCTGGTTGGTTCGGACGGAAGCGTATTTGCGGACTGGAACCGAGTGTTCTTAGCCCCGCCTTCCGTACGGATTGCTCTCACCGTCCGAATGCGGTAAGATGCCGACCGAACGGACCATGAGCGGATTTTCCATGTGAACACCTCCCCCATCTGTGAGAACCTCCCCCATCATTCGATGGTCGCCGACCATCGAATGCTGGAACGAGTGGTCAGGCAGCATGAGTGCTCCAGACCACTCGGGCATTTCTCCGTGCAAAAGCAGGGATATGGGCGGACAGCTGGCATCCGGCTATGTCATATGTCTGCCCCCCACACGTGCGTAACGGCCGCATTACCATACGTACGCCCAGCGTTTTCATGGGAACCCCATGAAACGCGGGGCGTATGCATATGGAAATGAGCCCAAACAGCCCTTCACGCCCCTCTCCACCCCCTGTTCGGATTGTACAGAATTCACACCGAGAGCAGGGAGTATAATAGAGGGTGATGGCTCCTGAGAGGGGAGAGCAGGCGTATAATAGGGGATGATGGCTCCTGATGTATGAGATTCACCAGAGAGTGAGGGGAGGAGACTGGTCAGATCTCTGGGCTGGTAACACACAGTGACATGATGTGAGGGGAGAGCAGGAGTATAATAGGGGCTGATGGCTCCTGATGTATGAGATACACCAGAGAGTGTGGGGAGGAGACTAGTCAGATCTCTGGGCTGGTAACACACAGTGACATGATGTGAGGGGGAGAGCAGGAGTATAATAGGGGCTGATGGCTCCTGATGTATGAGATACACCAGAGAGTGTGGGGAGGAGACTGGTCAGATCTCTGGGCAGGTAACACACAGTGACATGATGTGAGGAGGAGAGCAGGAGTATAATAGGGGCTGATGGCTCCTGATGTATGAGATACACCAGAGAGTGTGGGGAGGAGGCTGGTCAGATCTCTGGGCAGGTAACACACAGTGACATGATGTGAGGAGGAGAGCAGGAGTATAATAGGGGCTGATGGCTCCTGATGTATGAGATACACCAGAGAGTGTGGGGAGGAGACTAGTCAGATCTCTGGGCTGGTAACACACAGTGACATGATGTGAGGGGGAGAGCAGGAGTATAATAGGGGCTGATGGCTCCTGATGTATGAGATACACCAGAGAGTGTGGGGAGGAGACTGGTCAGATCTCTGGCAGGTAACACACAGTGACATGATGTGAGGGGGAGAGCAGGAGTATAATAGGGGCTGATGGCTCCTGATGTATGAGATACACCAGAGAGTGTGGGGAGGAGGCTGGTCAGATCTCTGGGCTGGTAACACACAGTGACATGATGTGAGGGGAGAACAGGAGTATAATAGGGGATGATGGCTCCTGATGTATGAGATACATCAGAGAGTGTGGAGAGGAGACTGGTCAGATCTCTGGGCTGGTAACACACAGTGACATGATGTGAGGAAAGAGCAGGAGTATAATAGGGGATGATGGCTCCTGATGTATGAGATACATCAGAGAGTGTGGAGAGGAGACTGGTCAGATCTCTGGGCTGGTAACACACAGTGACATGATGTGAGGAAAGAGCAGGTGTATAATAGGAGCTCATGGCTCCTGATGTATGAGATACATCAGAGAGTGTGCGGAGGAGACTGGTCAGATCTCTGGGCAGGTAACACACAGTGACATGATGTGAGGGGAGAGCAGGAGTATAATAGGGGCTGATGGCTCCTGATGTATGAGATACACCAGAGAGTGTGGGGAGGAGACTGGTCAGATCTCTGGGCTGGTAACACACAGTGACATGGTGTGAGGGGAGAGCAGGAGTATAATAGGGGCTGATGGTTCCTGACTCCCCCACTGGGCAGATACATTCCCATCATTAGTCTGTACTGACAGAGGAGGGTGTAGGATAAGAGGCCGCTGTAGTGACAGAGGAGGGTGTAGGATAAGAGGCTGCTGTAATGACAGAACAAGGAGAATATGTGACTCTGTAATAAGTGATTATTACTCACCTGTGCTGATATCTGTAGGGATTTCCTCCTCCTTACAGGGATAATTAAACCTCCCATACAACTCTTCTTCTCCCTCTGTGTCTTCTAATTTAATATCAGTCACATATGTTTCTTCTTCTCCCTCTATATATTCTTCTTTAATATCACTCAGGTCTAAATCCTAAATAACCCACAAAACAAAAACAAAAAAACAACATTTTAATATGGTCTGATTTTTCATTAACATTAAACCCGAGAATACCATGGCATAAGACTCGCATAGTTTCTGCCCCAGATCATTTACTGACAGTCATTTTGTTATCTTGGTATTTAGTGAAACCCTACATACTACCTACCGGGTACTCCTGTGGGGTCCTGTGATTCTCCCTCTGTACAGTGCTGGGAATACAGAGGATGAGGACATCGCTCTGGGGTATCTCTGTTACTGTCTCCATCTGTAGGAGACACACAGTGTACGTATGTGATTATCAAATGGGAATATATAGGGGGCCTCATAGCTGCTCTCCCCAATACAATAAATGAAAGTCTCCGCATACCCAGTGATGTGGGGGGCCGGTGATTCTTCATGATGACTTTTACAGAACTTTGTGTGCCTCTACATACTTCTAATCCTGCATGGAGAGATAGACAGTGACATCCTGACACCTTATAGGAACCTGACACACACAGTGATACAGTCATCACCCAGACACATTGGATGCCCCATTCCCAGCAGTTACCTCTCCGGTCACAGCCCCCAATGTTACTGTATAATGTCCCGTTCCCAGAAAACACCTCTCCAGTCAGCAGCTGGATGATCTTGTTGTCGAGTTCCAGGATCTTTTGCTCATTGTCTCTCTTGTGTATCGGTGAGTGAGGCCAGGACGGGGGTCTGGGTCCTGCTCCCTCCTCTTGATACACGGGGGCAGCTGCTGGTTGTTCCTTCCTCAAAATTTTTTTTTTTCTTTACTACAATTAAATAAGAAATCACTAAAACTAAATCCAATTTCAAATTAGCTGCCATAATGTAATCTGCGATCGTACGTAAAGTTATCGCACCTATCGTCCAATAAAAACCCAGTTAATAATCCAATGGCAGAGTTTTTGCTCTGTAGTGGCCAGAGTCTTCCTCCCGAATATCACTGGTAAGATGGCGCTGGCCCGGGGAGGAGAGATCTGACACCCCTGTATATCACTACCTTTCTGATACCCCTGTATATCACTGTATGGTGCCCTTTTTTATATATATAATAATCATAATGCCACATATCAGCGTGTGCCGGGAGCTGTGTTATCCCCATCATATATCACTGTACCGTCCCTCTCCCCTATATAATAACACCACATATCAGCGTGTGCAGGGAGCTGTGTTATCCCTATCATATATCACTGTACCGTCCCCTCTCCCCTATATAATAATACCACATATCAGCGTGTGCCGGGAGCTGCGTTATCCCCATCATATATCACTGTACCGTCCCCTCTCCCCTATATAATAATACCACATATCAGCCTGTGCCGGGAGCTGTGTTATCCCCATCATATATCACTGTACTATCCCCTCTCCCCTATATAATAATACCACATATCAGCGTGTGCCGGGAGCTGCGTTATCCCCATCATATATCACTGTACCGTCCCCTCTCCCCTATATAATAATACCACATATCAGCCTGTGCCGGGAGCTGTGTTATCCCCATCATATATCACTGTACTATCCCCTCTCCCCTATATAATAATACCACATATCAGCGTGTGCCGGGAGCTGCGTTATCCCCATCATATATCACTGTACCGTCCCCTCTCCCCTATATAATAATACCACATATCAGCCTGTGCCGGGAGCTGTGTTATCCCATCATATATCATTGTACCGTCCCCTCTCCCCTATATAATAACACCACATATCAGCTTGTGCCGGGAGCTGTGTTATCCCCATCATATATCACTGTACCGTCCCCTCTCCCCTATATAATAACACCACATATCAGCGTGTGCCGGGAGCTGTGTTATCCCCATCATATATCACTGTACCGTCCCCTCTCCCTATATAATAATACCACATATCAGCGTGTGCCGGGAGCTGTGTTATCCCCATCATATATCACTGTACCGTCCCCTCTCCCCTATATAATAATGCCACATATCAGCGTGTGCCGGGAGCTGTGTTATCCCCATCATATATCACTGTACCGTCCCCTCTCCCTATATAATAACACCACATATCAGCGTGTGCAGGGAGCTGTGTTATCCCCATCATATATCGCTGTACCGTCCCCTCTCCCCTATATAATAATACCACATATCAGCGTGTGCCGGGAGCTGTGTTATCCCCATCATATATCACTGTACCGTCCCCTCTCCCCTATATAATAATACCACATATCAGCGTGTGCCGGGAGCTCTGTTATCCCCATCATATATCACTGTACTGTCCCCTCTCCCCTATATAATAATACCACATATCAGCGTGTGCCGGGAGCTGTGTTATCCCCATCATATATCACTGTACCGTCCCCTCTCCCCTATATAATAATACCACATATCAGCGTGTGCCGGAAGCTGCGTTATCCCATCATATATCACTGTACCGTCCCCTCTCCCCTATATAATAATACCACATATCAGCGTGAGCCGGGAGCTGCGTTATCCCTATCATATATCACTGTACCGTCCCCTCTCCCCTATATAATAATACCACATATCAGCGTGTGCCGGGAGCTGCGTTATCCCCATCATATATCACTGTACTATCCCCTCTCCCCTATATAATAATACCACATATCAGCGTGTGCCGGGAGCTGCGTTATCCCCATCATATATCACTATACCATCCCCTCTCCCCTATATAATAATACCACATATCAGCGTGTGCCGGGAGCTGTGTTATCCCCATCATATATCACTGTACCGTCCCCTCTCCCCTATATAATAATACCACATATCAGCGTGTGCCGGGAGCTGTGTTATCCCCATCATATATCACTGTACCGTCCCCTCTCCACTATATAATAATACCACATATCAGCGTGTGCCGGAGCTGTGTTATCCCCATCATATATCACTGTACCGTCCCCTCTCCCCTATATAATAATACCACATATCAGCGTGTGCCGGAAGCTGCGTTATCCCATCATATATCACTGTACCGTCCCCTCTCCCCTATATAATAATACCACATATCAGCGTGAGCCGGGAGCTGCGTTATCCCTATCATATATCACTGTACCGTCCCCTCTCCCCTATATAATAATACCACATATCAGCGTGTGCCGGGAGCTGCGTTATCCCCATCATATATCACTGTACTATCCCCTCTCCCCTATATAATAATACCACATATCAGCGTGTGCCGGAGCTGCGTTATCCCCATCATATATCACTGTACCGTCCCCTCTCCCCTATATAATAATACCACATATCAGCGTGTGCCGGGAGCTGTGTTATCCCCATCATATATCACTGTACCGTCCCCTCTCCCCTATATAATAATACCACATATCAGCGTGTGCCGGGAGCTGTGTTATCCCCATCATATATCACTGTACCGTCCCCTCTCCACTATATAATAATACCACATATCAGCGTGTGCCGGGAGCTGCGTTATCCCCATCATATATCACTGTACCGTCCCTCTCCCCTATATAATAATACCACATATCAGCGTGAGCCGGGAGCTGCGTTATCCCTATCATATATCACTGTACCGTCCCCTCTCCCCTATATAATAATACCACATATCAGCGTGTGCCGGGAGCTGCGTTATCCCCATCATATATCACTGTACTATCCCCTCTCCCTATATAATAATACCACATATCAGCGTGTGCCGGGAGCTGCGTTATCCCCATCATATATCACTGTACTATCCCCTCTCCCCTATATAATAATACCACATATCAGCGTGTGCCGGGAGCTGCGTTATCCCCATCATATATCACTGTACCATCCCCTCTCCCCTATATAATAATACCACATATCAGCGTGTGCCGGGAGCTGTGTTATCCCCATCATATATCACTGTACCGTCCCCTCTCCCCTATATAATAATACCACATATCAGCGTGTGCCGGGAGCTGTGTTATCCCCATCATATATCACTGTACTATCCCCTCTCCCCTATATAATAATACCACATATCAGCGTGTGCCGGGAGCTGTGTTATCCCCATCATATATCACTGTACCGTCCCCTCTCCCTATATAATAATACCACATATCAGCGTGTGCCGGAAGCTGCGTTATCCCATCATATATCACTGTACCGTCCCTCTCCCCTATATAATAATACCACATATCAGCGTGAGCCGGGAGCTGCGTTATCCCCATCATATATCACTGTACGGTCCCCTCTCCCCTATATAATAATACCACATATCAGCGTGTGCCGGGAGCTGTGATATCCCCATCATATATCACTGTACCGGCCCCTCTCCCTATATAATAATACCACATATCAGCGTGTGCCGGGAGCTGCGTTATCCCCATCATATATCACTGTACTATCCCCTCTCCCCTATATAATAATACCACATATCAGCGTGTGCCGGGAGCTGCGTTATCCCCATCATATATCACTGTACCGTCCCCTCTCCCCTATAATAATACCACATATCAGCGTGTGCCGGGAGCTGTGTTATCCCCATCATATATCACTGTACCGTCCCCTCTCCCCTATATAATAATACCACATATCAGCGTGTGCCGGGAGCTGTGTTATCCCCATCATATATCACACTATATAATAATACCACATATCAGCGTGTGCCGGGAGCTGCGTTATCCCCATCATATATCACTGTACCCTCCCCTCTCCCCTATATAATAATACCACATATCAGCGTGTGCCGGGAGCTGCGTTATCCCCATCATATATCACTGTACCGTCCCCTCTCCCCTATATAATAACACCACATATCAGCGTGTGCCGGGAGCTGCGTTATCCCCACGTCCCCTCTCCCCTATATAATAATACCACATATCAGCGTGTGCCGGGAGCTGTGTTATCCCCATCATATATCACTGTACCGTCCCCTCTCCCCTATATAATAATACCACATATCAGCGTGTGCCGGGAGCTGTGTTATCCCCATCATATATCACTGTACCGTCCCCTCTCCACTATATAATAATACCACATATCAGCGTGTGCCGGGAGCTGCGTTATCCCCATCATATATCACTGTACCCTCCCCTCTCCCCTATATAATAATACCACATATCAGCGTGTGCCGGGAGCTGCGTTATCCCCATCATATATCACTGTACCGTCCCCTCTCCCCTATATAATAACACCACATATCAGCGTGTGCCGGGAGCTGCGTTATCCCCATCATATATCACTGTACCGTCCCCTCTCCCCTATATAATAATACCACATATCAGCGTGTGCCGGGAGCTGCGTTATCCCCATCATATATCACTGTACTATCCCCTCTCCCTATATAATAATACCACATATCAGCGTGTGCCGGGAGCTGCGTTATCCCCATCATATATCACTGTACTATCCCCTCTCCTCTATATAATAATACCACATATCAGCGTGTGCCGGGAGCTGTGTTATCCCATCATATATCACTGTACCGTCCCCTCTCCCCTATATAATAATACCACATATCAGCGTGTGCCGGGAGCTTTGTTATCCCATCATATATCACTGTACTATCCCCTCTCCCCTATATAATAATACCACATATCAGCGTGAGCCGGGAGCTGTGTTTGGTGCCGCATGGGTTCCTGACAGTCGGGATCCCGACAGTCATTTACCTGACGTCGGGATCCCGACTGTCAAAACGCCGACAGCTGGGTGCCCGACGGCCACCGGCTATTTTCCCTCGTGGGGGTCCACAGAGCCACTGTACCCGCAGCGTGGCGAGCGCAGCGAGCCCGCAAGGGGCTTTTTTGCGCTCGCCATGCTGTCAGACTCCAGGCAGTCGGGATCCCAAGTCCCATACCACACCCGCTGTGTTATCCCCATCATATATCACTGTACCCTCCCCTCTCCCCTATATAATAATACCACATATCCGTGTGTGCTGGGAGCTGTGTTA